>NW_027018136.1:0-71016 GCF_032854445.1 Liolophura sinensis | reverse complement strand
GGCTTGGCCCAAAGATTTCAGGTCTTCTGGGCTACCGAAGGGCACATAACTTATAGTCAAAAGTTGAATATAGTAATGACCAGTCGCGATTGTACAGAGTACAGTGTAGCCGATTTCAATTAACAAAAAGACCAGACAAAATGCAAAAGTAGAAAAACTGTTCCAGTGATACTAGTCAGAGCCTAATCCGACGTATTTTGTGACGAGAAATCGAATGGTGCAATCCGCGTTGCTCTCCGACCAATACTTTTGGCTGTAGCGACAATTGAATGATCATTTATGTCATAATCACGTGCCCAGCAACGGCTCTTACTCCATGGAAACCAGGGAAATTTGCAATTTTTCAACAACTGCCGATGCCTGGCTCAATTCCGCATCTTTTGGCACCTTACTGAAGTGGGTTAGTGTTCAGTTGTACTTTTTACAGCAGACTGTATCAAGTACCTTGTGTTTTTCACGTACAAATGGTGTGGTTTTTCTACACGTAGATAAAGACATTGAGATTGTCTTGCACTTAGAAGTAAGGCAATTGCTGGGTGAGTTAAATGGGCTTGGCCCAAAGATTTCAGGTCTTCTGGGCTACCGAAGGGCACATAACTTATAGTCAAAAGTTGAATATAGTAATGACCAGTCGCGATTGTACAGAGTGCAGTGTAGCCGGTTTCAATTAACAAAAAGACCAGGCAAAAATGCAAAAGTGGAAAAACTGTTCCAGTGCTGCTGGTAAGAGGCTAATCCGACGTATTTTGTGACGACAAATCGAATGGTGCAAACCGCGTTGCTCTCCGACCAATACTTTTGGCTGTAGCGACAATTGATTGATCATTGATGTCATAATCACGTGCCCAGCAACGGCTCTTACTCCATGGAAACCAGGGATATTTGCAATTTTTTAACAGCTGCCGATGCCTGGCCCAATTTTGCATCTTTTGGCACCTTAAAAATGTGGGTCAGTGTTTAGTTGTACTTTTTACAGCAGACTGTATCAAGTACCTTGTGTTTTTCACGTACAAATGGTGTGGTTTTTCTACACGTAGATAAAGACATTGAGATTGTCTTGCACTTAGAAGTAAGGCAATTGCTGGGTGAGTTAAATGGGCTTGGCCCAAAGATTTCAGGTCTTCTGGGCTACCGAAGGGCACATAACTTATAGTCAAAAGTTGAATATAGTAATGACCAGTCGCGATTGTACAGAGTGCAGTGTAGCCGGTTTCAATTAACAAAAAGACCAGGCAAAAATGCAAAAGTGGAAAAACTGTTCCAGTGCTGCTGGTAAGAGGCTAATCCGACGTATTTTGTGACGACAAATCGAATGGTGCAAACCGCGTTGCTCTCCGACCAATACTTTTGGCTGTAGCGACAATTGATTGATCAATGATGTCATAATCACGTGCCCAGCAACGGCTCTTACTCCATGGAAACCAGGGATATTTGCAATTTTTCAACAGCTGCCGATGCCTGGCTCAATTCCGCATCTTTTGGCACCTTACTGAAGTGGGTTAGTGTTCAGTTGTACTTTTTACAGCAGACTGTATCAAGTACCTTGTGTTTTTCACGTACAAATGGTATGGTTATTCTACACGTAGATAAAGACATTGAGATTGTCTTGCACTTAGAAGTAAGGCAATTGCTGGGTGAGTTAAATGGGCTTGGCCCAAAGATTTGACGTCTTCTGGGCTACCGAAGGGCACATAACTTATAGTCAAAAGTTGAATATAGTAATGACCAGTCGCGATTGTACAGAGTACAGTGTAGCCGATTTTAATTAACAAAAAGACCAGGCAAAAATGCAAAAGTGGAAAAACTGTTCCAGTGCTTCTTGTAAGAGGCTAATCCGACGTATTTTGTGACGAGAAATCGAATGGTGCAAACCGCGTTGCTCTCCGACCAATATTTTTGGCTGTAGCGACAATTGATATGATCATTGATGTCATAATCACGTGCCCAGCAACGGCTCTTACTCCATGGAAACCAGGGATATTTGCAATTTTTCAACAGCTGCCGATGCCTGGCTCAATTCCGCATCTTTTGGCACCTTACTGAAGTGGGTTAGTGTTCAGTTGTACTTTTTACAGCAGACTGTATCAAGTACCTTGTGTTTTTCACGTACAAATGGTGTGGTTTTTCTACACGTAGATAAAGACATTGAGATTGTCTTGCACTTAGAAGTAAGGCAATTGCTGGGTGAGTTAAATGGGCTTGGCCCAAAGATTTCAGGTCTTCTGGGCTACCGAAGGGCACATAACTTATAGTCAAAAGTTGAATATAGTAATGACCAGTCGCGATTGTACAGAGTGCAGTGTAGCCGGTTTCAATTACAAAAAGACCAGGCAAAAATGCAAAAGTGGAAAAACTGTTCCAGTGCTGCTGGTAAGAGGCTAATCCGACGTATTTTGTGACGACAAATCGAATGGTGCAAACCGCGTTGCTCTCCGACCAATACTTTTGGCTGTAGCGACAATTGATTGATCATTGATGTCATAATCACGTGCCCAGCAACGGCTCTTACTCCATGGAAACCAGGGATATTTGCAATTTTTTAACAGCTGCCGATGCCTGGCCCAATTTTGCATCTTTTGGCACCTTAAAAATGTGGGTCAGTGTTTAGTTGTACTTTTTACAGCAGACTGTATCAAGTACCTTGTGTTTTTCACGTACAAATGGTGTGGTTTTTCTACACGTAGATAAAGACATTGAGATTGTCTTGCACTTAGAAGTAAGGCAATTGCTGGGTGAGTTAAATGGGCTTGGCCCAAAGATTTCAGGTCTTCTGGGCTACCGAAGGGCACATAACTTATAGTCAAAAGTTGAATATAGTAATGACCAGTCGCGATTGTACAGAGTGCAGTGTAGCCGGTTTCAATTAACAAAAAGACCAGGGCAAAAATGCAAAAGTGGAAAAACTGTTCCAGTGCTGCTGGTAAGAGGCTAATCCGACGTATTTTGTGACGACAAATCGAATGGTGCAAACCGCGTTGCTCTCCGACCAATACTTTTGGGCTGTAGCGACAATTGATTGATCAATGATGTCATAATCACGTGCCCAGCAACGGGCTCTTACTCCATGGAAACCAGGGATATTTGCAATTTTTCAACAGCTGCCGATGCCTGGCTCAATTCCGCATCTTTTGGCACCTTACTGAAGTGGGTTAGTGTTCAGTTGTACTTTTTACAGCAGACTGTATCAAGTACCTTGTGTTTTTCACGTACAAATGGTGTGGTTATTCTACACGTAGATAAAGACATTGAGATTGTCTTGCACTTAGAAGTAAGGCAATTGCTGGGTGAGTTAAATGGGCTTGGCCCAAAGATTTGACGTCTTCTGGGCTACCGAAGGGCACATAACTTATAGTCAAAAGTTGAATATAGTAATGACCAGTCGCGATTGTACAGAGTACAGTGTAGCCGATTTTAATTAACAAAAAGACCAGGCAAAAATGCAAAAGTGGAAAAACTGTTCCAGTGCTTCTTGTAAGAGGCTAATCCGACGTATTTTGTGACGAGAAATCGAATGGTGCAAACCGCGTGCTCTCCGACCAATATTTTTGGCTGTAGCGACAATTGATTGATCATTGATGTCATAATCACGTGCCCAGCAACGGCTCTTACTCCATGGAAACCAGGGATATTTGCAATTTTTCAACAGCTGCCGATGCCTGCTCAATTCCGCATCTTTTGGCACCTTACTGAAGTGGGTTAGTGTTCAGTTGTACTTTTTACAGCAGACTGTATCAAGTACCTTGTGTTTTTCACGTACAAATGGTGTGGTTTTTCTACACGTAGATAAAGACATTGAGATTGTCTTGCACTTAGAAGTAAGGCAATTGCTGGGTGAGTTAAATGGGCTTGGCCCAAAGATTTCAGGTCTTCTGGGCTACCGAAGGGCACATAACTTATAGTCAAAAGTTGAATATAGTAATGACCAGTCGCGATTGTACAGAGTGCAGTGTAGCCGGTTTCAATTAACAAAAAGACCAGGCAAAAATGCAAAAGTGGAAAAACTGTTCCAGTGCTGCTGGTAAGAGGCTAATCCGACGTATTTTGTGACGACAAATCGAATGGTGCAAACCGCGTTGCTCTCCGACCAATACTTTTGGCTGTAGCGACAATTGATTGATCATTGATGTCATAATCACGTGCCCAGCAACGGGTCTTACTCCATGGAAACCAGGGATATTTGCAATTTTTTAACAGCTGCCGATGCCTGGCCCAATTTTGCATCTTTTGGCACCTTAAAAAAGTGGGTCAGTGTTTAGTTGTACTTTTTACAGCAGACTGTATCAAGTACCTTGTGGTTTTTATGTACAAATGGTGTAGTTTTTCTACACGTAGATAAAGACATTGAGATTGTCTTGCACTTAGAAGTAAGGCAATTGCTGGGTGAGTTAAATGGGCTTGGCCCAAAGATTTCAGGTCTTCTGGGCTACCGAAGGGCACATAACTTATAGTCAAAAGTTGAATATAGTAATGACCAGTCGCGATTGTACAGAGTACAGTGTAGCCGATTTCAATTAACAAAAAGACCAGACAAAATGCAAAAGTAGAAAAACTGTTCCAGTGATACTAGTCAGAGCCTAATCCGACGTATTTTGTGACGAGAAATCGAATGGTGCAATCCGCGTTGCTCTCCGACCAATACTTTTGGCTGTAGTGACAATTGAATGATCATTTATGTCATAATCACGTGCACAGCAACGGCTCTTACTCCATGGAAACCAGGGATATTTGCAATTTTTTAACAGCTGCCGATGCCTGGCCCAATTCTGCATGTTTTGGCACCTTAAAAATGTGGGTCAGTGTTTGGTTGTACTTTCTACAGCAGACTGTAGTCAAGTACCTTTTATTTTTTATGTACAAATGGTGTGGTTTTTCTACACGTAGATAAAGACATTGAGATTGTCTTGCACTTAGAAGTAAGACAATGCTGGGTGAGTTAAATGGGCTGGGCCCAAAGATTTCAGGTCTTCTGGGCTACCGAAGGGCACATAACTTTATAGTCAAAAGTTGAATATAGTAATGACCAGTCGCGATTGTACAGAGTACAGTGTAGCCGATTTCAATTAACAAAAAGACCAGGCAAAAATGCAAAAGTGGAAAAAACTGTTCCAGTGCTACTAGAAAGAGCCTAATCCGACGTATTTTGTGACGAGAAATCGAATGGTGCAAACCGCGTTGCTCTCCGACCAATACTTTTGGCTGTAGCGACAGATGAATGATCATTGATGTCATAATCACGTGCCCAAGCAATGGCTCTACTCCATGGAAACCAGGGATATTTGCAATTTTTCAACAGCTGCCGATGCCTGGCCCAATTCCACATCTTTTGGCACCTTATAAATGTGGGTCAGTGTTTAGTTGTACTTTTTACAGCAGGCTGTATCAAGTACCTTGTGTTTTTTATGTACAAATGGTCTGGTTTTTCTACACGTAGATAAAGACATTGAGATTGTCTTGCACTTAGAAGTAAGACAATTGCTGGGTGAGTTAAATGGGCTTAGCCCAAAAGATTTGACGTCTTCTGGGCTACCGAAGGGCACATAACTTATAGTCAAAAGTTGAATATAGTAATGACCAGTCGCGATTGTACAGAGTACAGTGTAGCCGATTTCAATTAACAAAAAGACCAGGTAAAAATGCAAAAGTGGAAAAACTGTTCCAGTGCTGCTGGTAAGAGGCTAATCCGACGTATTTTGTGACGAGAAATCGAATGGTGCAAACCGCGTTGCTCTCCGACCAATACTTTTGGCTGTAGTGACAATTGAATGATCATTTATGTCATAATCACGTGCCCAGCAACGGCTCTTACTCCATGGAAACCAGGGAAATTTGCAATTTTTCAACAGCTGCCGATGCCTGGCTCAATTCCGCATCTTTTGGCACCTTACTGAAGTGGGTCAGTGTTCAGTTGTACTTTTTTACAGCAGACTGTATCAAGTGCCTTGTGGTTTGACACGTACAAATGGTGTAGTTTTTTCTACACGTAGATAAAGACATTGAGATTGTCTTGCACTTAGAAGTAATGCAATTGCTGGGTGAGTTAAATGGGCTTGGCCCAAAGATTTGACGTCTTCTGGGCTACCGAAGGGCACATAACTTATAGTCAAAAGTTGAATATAGTAATGACCAGTCGCGATTGTACAGAGTACAGTGTAGCCGATTTTAATTAACAAAAAGACCAGGCAAAAATGCAAAAGTGGAAAAAACTGTTCCAGTGCTACTAGAAAGAGCCTAATCCGACGTATTTTGTGACGAGAAATCGAATGGTGCAAACCGCGTTGCTCTCCGACCAATACTTTTGGCTGTAGCGACAGATCAATGATCATTGATGTCATAATCACGTGCCCAGCAACGGCTCTTACTCCATGGAAACCAGGGATATTTGCAATTTTTCAACAGCTGCCGATGCCTGGCCCAATTCCACATCTTTTGGCAACCTTATAAATGTGGGTCAGTGTTTAGTTGTACTTTTCACAGCAGACTGTATCAAGTACCTTGTGTCTTTTTTATGTACAAATGGTGTGGTTTTTTCTACACGTAGATAAAGACATTGAGATTGTCTTGCACTTAGAAGTAAGACAATTGCTGGGTGAGTTAAATAGGCTTAGCCCAAAGATTTGACGTCTTCTGGGCTACCGAAGGGCACATAACTTATAATCAAAAGTTGAATATAGTAATGACCAGTCGCGATTGTACAGAGTACAGTGTAGCCGATTTCAATTAACAAAAAGACCAGGTAAAAATGCAAAAGTGGAAAAACTGTTCCAGTGCTGCTGGTAAGAGGCTAATCCGACGTATTTTGTGACGAGAAATCGAATGGTGCAAACCGCGTTGCTCTCCGACCAATACTTTTGGCTGTAGTGACAATTGAATGATCATTTATGTCATAATCACGTGCCCAGCAACGGCTCTTACTCCATGGAAACCAGGGATATTTGCAATTTTTTAACAGCTGCCGATGCCTGGCCCAATTCTGCATGTTTTGGCACCTTAAAAATGTGGGTCAGTGTTTGGTTGTACTTTCTACAGCAGACTGTATCAAGTACCATTTATTTTTTATGTACAAATGGTGTGGTTTTTCTACACGTAGATAAAGACATTGAGATTGTCTTGCACTTAGAAGTAAGACAATTGCTGGGTGAGTTAAATGGGCTGGGCCCAAAGATTTCAGGTCTTCTGGGCTACCGAAGGGCACATAACTTATAGTCAAAAGTTGAATATAGTAATGACCAGTCGCGATTGTACAGAGTATAGTGTAGCCGATTTCAATTAACAAAAAGACCAGGCAAAAATGCAAAAGTGGAAAAACTGTTCCAGTGCTACTAGAAAGAGCCTAATCCGACGTATTTTGTGACGAGAAATCGAATGGTGCAAACCGCGTTGCTCTCCGACCAATACTTTTGGCTGTAGCGACAGATCAATGATCATTGATGTCATAATCACGTGCCCAGCAACGGCTCTTACTCCATGGAAACCAGGGATATTTGCAATTTTTCAACAGCTGCCGATGCCTGGCCCAATTCCACATCTTTTGGCACCTTATAAATGTGGGTCAGTGTTTAGTTGTACTTTTTACAGCAGGCTGTATCAAGTACCTTGTGTTTTTTATGTACAAATGGTCTGGTTTTTCTACACGTAGATAAAGACATTGAGATTGTCTTGCACTTAGAAGTAAGACAATTGCTGGGTGAGTTAAATGGGCTTAGCCGAAAGATTTGACGTCTTCTGGGCTACCGAAGGGCACATAACTTATAGTCAAAAGTTGAATATAGTAATGACCAGTCGCGATTGTACAGAGTACAGTGTAGCCGATTTCAATTAACAAAAAGACCAGGTAAAAATGCAAAAGTGGAAAAACTGTTCCAGTGCTGCTGGTAAGAGGCTAATCCGACGTATTTTGTGACGAGAAATCGAATGGTGCAAACCGCGTTGCTCTCCGACCAATACTTTTGGCTGTAGTGACAATTGAATGATCATTTATGTCATAATCACGTGCCCAGCAACGGCTCTTACTCCATGGAAACCAGGGATATTTGCAATTTTTCAACAGCTGCCGATGCCTGGCTCAATTCCGCATCTTTTGGCACCTTACTGAAGTGGGTCAGTGTTCAGTTGTACTTTTTACAGCAGACTGTATCAAGTACCTTGTGGTTTTCACGTACAAATGGTGTAGTTTTTCTACACGTAGATAAAGACATTGAGATTGTCTTGCACTTAGAAGTAATGCAATTGCTGGGTGAGTTAAATGGGCTTGGCCCAAAGATTTGACGTCTTCTGGGCTACCGAAGGGCACATAACTTATAGTCAAAAGTTGAATATAGTAATGACCAGTCGCGATTGTACAGAGTACAGTGTAGCCGATTTTAATTAACAAAAAGACCAGGCAAAAATGCAAAAGTGGAAAAACTGTTCCAGTGCTGCTGGTAAGAGGCTAATCCGACGTATTTTGTGACGAGAAATCGAATGGTGCAAACCGCGTTGCTCTCCGACCAATACTTTTGGCTGTAGCGACAATTGATTGATCATTGATGTCATAATCACGTGCCCAGCAACGGCTCTTACTCCATGGAAACCAGGGAAATTTGCAATTTTTCAACAGCTGCCGATGCCTGGCCCAATTCTGCATCTTTTGGCACCTTAAAAATGTGGGTCAGTGTTTAGTTGTACTTTTTACAGCAGACTGTATCAAGTACCTTGTGGTTTTTATGTACAAATGGTGTGGTTTTTCTACACGTAGATAAAGACATTGAGATTGTCTTGGACTTAGAAGTAAGGCAATTGCTGGGTGAGTTAAATGGGCTTGGCCCAAAGATTTCAGGTCTTCTGGGCTACCGAAGGGCACATAACTTATAGTCAAAAGTTGAATATAGTAATGACCAGTCGCGATTGTACAGAGTACAGTGTAGCCGATTTCAATTAACAAAAAGACCAGGCAAAAATGCAAAAGTGGAAAAACTGTTCCAGTGCTACTAGTAAGAGCCTAATCCGACGTATTTTGTGACGAGAAATCGAATGGTGCAATCCGCGTTGCTCTCCGACCAATACTCTTGGCTGTAGCGACAATTGAATGATCATTTATGTCATAATCACGTGCCCAGCAACGGCTCTTACTCCATGGAAACCAGGGAAATTTGCAATTTTTCAACAGCTGCCGATGCCTGGCTCAATTCCGCATCTTTTGGCACCTTACTGAAGTGGGTTAGTGTTCAGTTGTACTTTTTACAGCAGACTGTATCAAGTACCTTGTGTTTTTCACGTACAAATGGTGTGGTTTTTCTACACGTAGATAAAGACATTGAGATTGTCTTGCACTTAGAAGTAAGGCAATTGCTGGGTGAGTTAAATGGGCTTGGCCCAAAGATTTCAGGTCTTCTGGGCTACCGAAGGGCACATAACTTATAGTCAAAAGTTGAATATAGTAATGACCAGTCGCGATTGTACAGAGTGCAGTGTAGCCGGTTTCAATTAACAAAAAGACCAGGCAAAAATGCAAAAGTGGAAAAACTGTTCCAGTGCTGCTGGTAAGAGGCTAATCCGACGTATTTTGTGACGACAAATCGAATGGTGCAAACCGCGTTGCTCTCCGACCAATACTTTTGCCTGTAGTGACAATTGAATGATCATTGATGTCATAATCACGTGCCCAGCAACGGCTCTTACTCCATGGAAACCAGGGATATTTGCAATTTTTCAACAGCTGCCGATGCCTGGCTCAATTCCGCATCTTTTGGCACCTTACTAAAGTAGGTCAGTGTTCAGTTGTACTTTTTACAGCAGACTGTATCAAGTACCTTGTGGTTTTCACGTACAAATGGTGTAGTTTTTCTACACGTAGATAAAGACATTGAGATTGTCTTGCACTTAGAAGTAATGCAATTGCTGGGTAAGTTAAATGGGCTTGGCCCAAAGATTTGACGTCTTCTGGGCTACCGAAGGGCACATAAGTTATAGTCAAAAGTTGAATATAGTAATGACCAGTCGCGATTGTACAGAGTACAGTGTAGCCAATTTCAATTAACAAAAAGACCAGGCAAAAATGCAAAAGTGGAAAAACTGTTCCAGTGCTACTAGTAAGAGGCTAATCCGACGTATTTTGTGACGAGAAATCGAATGGTGCAAACCGCGTTGCTCTCCGACCAATACTTTTGGCTGTAGCGACAATTGATTGATCATTGATGTCATAATCACGTGCCCAGCAACGGCTCTTACTCCATGGAAACCAGGGATATTTGCAATTTTTTAACAGCTGCCGATGCCTGGCCCAATTCTGCATCTTTTGGCACCTTAAAAATGTGGGTCAGTGTTTAGTTGTACTTTTTACAGCAGACTGTATCAAGTACCTTGTGGTTTTTATGTACAAATGGTGTGGTTTTTCTACACGTAGATAAAGACATTGAGATTGTCTTGGACTTAGAAGTAAGGCAATTGCTGGGTGAGTTAAATGGGCTTGGCCCAAAGATTTCAGGTCTTCTGGGCTACCGAAGGGCACATAACTTATAGTCAAAAGTTGAATATAGTAATGACCAGTCGCGATTGTACAGAGTACAGTGTAGCCGATTTCAATTAACAAAAAGACCAGGCAAAAATGCAAAAGTGGAAAAACTGTTCCAGTGCTACTAGTAAGAGCCTAATCCGACGTATTTTGTGACGAGAAATCGAATGGTGCAATCCGCGTTGCTCTCCGACTGATACTTTTGGCTGTAGCGACAATTGAATGATCATTTATGTCATAATCACGTGCCCAGCAACGGCTTTTACTCCATGGAAACCAGGGAAATTTGCAATTTTTCAACAGCTGCCGATGCCTGGCTCAATTCCGCATCTTTTGGCACCTTACTGAAGTGGGTTAGTGTTCAGTTGTACTTTTTACAGCAGACTGTATCAAGTACCTTGTGTTTTTCACGTACAAATGGTGTGGTTATTCTACACGTAGATAAAGACATTGAGATTGTCTTGCACTTAGAAGTAAGGCAATTGCTGGGTGAGTTAAATGGGCTTGGCCCAAGAGATTTCAGGTCTTCTGGGCTACCGAAGGGCACATAACTTATAGTCAAAAGTTGAATATAGTAATGACCAGTCGCGATTGTACAGAGTACAGTGTAGCCGATTTCAATTAACAAAAAGACTAGGCAAAAATGCAAAAGTGGAAAAACTGTTTCCAGTGCTACTAGTAAGAGGCCTAATCCGACGTATTTTCTGACGAGAAATCGAATGGTGCAATCCGCGTTGCTCTCCGACTAATACTTTTGGCTCTAGCGACAATTGAATGATCATTTATGTCATAATCACGTGCCCAGCAAACGGCTCTTACTCCATGGAAACCAGGGAAATTTGCAATTTTTCAACAGCTGCCGATGCCTGGCTCAATTCCGCATCTTTTGGCACCTTATTCATGTGGGTCTGTGGTCAGTTGTACTTTTTACAGCAGACTGTATCAAGTACCTTGTGGTTTTCACGTACAAATGGTGTAGTTTTTCTACACGTAGATAAAGACATTGAGATTGTCTTGCACTTAGAAGTAATGCAATTGCTGTGTAAGTTAAATGGGCTTGGCCCAAAAGATTTGACGTCTTCTGGGCTACCGAAGGGCACATAACTTATAGTCAAAAGTTGAATATAGTAATGACCAGTCGCGATTGTACAGAGTGCAGTGTAGCCGGTTTCAATTACAAAAAGACCAGGCAAAAATGCAAAAGTGGAAAAACTGTTCCAGTGCTGCTGGTAAGAGGCTAGTCCGACGTATTTTGTGACGAGAAATCGAATGGTGCAAACCGCGTTGCTCTCCGACCAATACTTTTGGCTGTAGCGACAATTGATTGATCATTGATGTCATAATCACGTGCCCAGCAACGGCTCTTACTCCATGGAAACCAGGGATATTTGCAATTTTTAACAGCTGCCGATGCCTGGCCCAATTCTGCATCTTTTGGCACCTTACTGAAGTGGGTCAGTGTTCAGTTGTACTTTTTACAGCAGACTGTATCAAGTACCTTGTGGTTTTCACGTACAAATGGTGTAGTTTTTCTACACGTAGATAAAGACATTGAGATTGTCTTGCACTTAGAAGTAATGCAATTGCTGGGTAAGTTAAATGGGCTTGGCCCAAAGATTTGACGTCTTCTGGGCTACCGAAGGGCACATAAGTTATAGTCAAAAGTTGAATATAGTAATGACCAGTCGCGATTGTACAGAGTACAGTGTAGCCCGATTTCAATTAACAAAAAGACCAGGCAAAAATGCAAAAGTGGAGAAACTGTTCCAGTGCTGCTGGTAAGAGGGCTAATCCGACGTATTTTGTGACGAGAAATCGAATGGTGCAAACCGCGTTGCTCTCCGATCAATACTTTTGACTGTAGCGACAATTGATTGATCATTGATGTCATAATCACGTGCCCAGCAACGGCTCTTACTCCATGGAAACCAGGGATATTTGCAATTTTTCAACAGCTTGCCGATGCCTGGCCCAATTCTGCATCTTTTGGCACCTTAAAAAAGTGGGTCAGTGTTTAGTTGTACTTTTTACAGCAGACTGTATCAAGTACCTTGTGGTTTTTATGTACAAATGGTGTGGTTTTTCTACACGTAGATAAAGACATTGAGATTGTCTTGCACTTAGAAGTAAGGCAATTGCTGGGTGAGTTAAATGGGCTTGGCCCAAAGATTTCAGGTCTTCTGGGCTACCGAAGGGGCACATAACTTATAGTCAAAAGTTGAATATAGTAATGACCAGTCGCGATTGTACAGAGTACAGTGTAGCCGATTTCAATTAACAAAAAGACCAGGCAAAAATGCAAAAGGTGGAAAAACTGTTCCAGTGCTACTAGTAAGAGCCTAATCCGACGTATTTTGTGACGAGAAATCGAATGGTGCAATCCGCGTTGCTCTCCGACTGATACTTTGGCTGTAGCGACAATTGAATGATCATTTATGTCATAATCACGTGCCCAGCAACGGCTTTTACTCCATGGAAACCAGGGAAATTTGCAATTTTTCAACAGCTGCCGATGCCTGGCTCAATTCCGCATCTTTTGGCACCTTACTGAAGTGGGTTAGTGTTCAGTTGTACTTTTTACAGCAGACTGTATCAAGTACCTTGTGTTTTTCACGTACAAATGGTGTGGTTATTCTACACGTAGATAAAGACATTGAGATTGTCTTGCACTTAGAAGTAAGGCAATTGCTGGGTGAGTTAAATGGGCCTTGGCCCAAAGATTTCAGGTCTTCTGGGCTACCGAAGGGCACATAACTTATAGTCAAAAGTTGAATATAGTAATGACCAGTCGCGATTGTACAGAGTACAGTGTAGCCGATTTCAATTAACAAAAACACTAGACAAAAATGCAAAAGTGGAAAAACTGTTCCAGTGCTACTAGTAAGAGCCTAATCCGACGTATTTTCTGACGAGAAATCGAATGGTGCAATCCGCGTTGCTCTCCGACTAATACTTTTGGCTCTAGCGACAATTGAATGATCATTTATGTCATAATCACGTGCCCAGCAACGGCTCTTACTCCATGGAAACCAGGGAAATTTGCAATTTTTCAACAGCTGCCGATGCCTGGCTCAATTCCGCATCTTTTGGCACCTTATTCATGTGGGTCTGTGGTCAGTTGTACTTTTTACAGCAGACTGTATCAAGTACCTTGTGGTTTTCACGTACACATGGTGTAGTTTTTCTACACGTAGATAAAGACATTGAGATTGTCTTGCACTTAGAAGTAATGCAATTGCTGGGTAAGTTAAATGGGCTTGGCCCAAAGATTTGACGTCTTCTGGGCTACCGAAGGGCACATAACTTATAGTCAAAAGTTGAATATAGTAATGACCAGTCGCGATTGTACAGAGTGCAGTGTAGCCGGTTTCAATTAACAAAAAGACCAGGCAAAAATGCAAAAGTGGAAAAACTGTTCCAGGTGCTGCTGGTAAGAGGCTAGTCCGACGTAATTTTGTGACGAGAAATCGAATGGTGCAAACCGCGTTGCTCTCCGACCAATACTTTTGGCTGTAGCGCAATTGATTGATCATTGATGTCATAATCACGTGCCCAGCAACGGCTCTTACTCCATGGAAACCAGGGATATTTGCAATTTTTTAACAGCTGCCGATGCCTGGCCCAATTCTGCATCTTTTGGCACCTTACTGAAGTGGGTCAGTGTTCAGTTGTACTTTTTACAGCAGGACTGTATCAAGTACCTTGTGGTTTTCACGTACAAATGGTGTAGTTTTTCTACACGTAGATAAAGACATTGAGATTGTCTTGCACTTAGAAGTAATGCAATTGCTGGGTAAGTTAAATGGGCTTGGCCCAAAGATTTGACGTCTACTGTGCTACCGAAGGGCACATAAGTTATAGTCAAAAGTTGAATATAGTAATGACCAGTCGCGATTGTACAGAGTACAGTGTAGCCGATTTCAATTAACAAAAAGACCAGGCAAAAATGCAAAAGTGGAGAAACTGTTCCAGTGCTGCTGGTAAGAGGCTAATCCGACGTATTTTGTGACGAGAAATCGAATGGTGCAAACCGCGTTGCTCTCCGATCAATACTTTTGACTGTAGCGACAATTGATTGATCATTGATGTCATAATCACGTGCCCAGCAACGGCTCTTACTCCATGGAAACCAGGGATATTTGCAATTTTTCAACAGCTGCCGATGCCTGGCCCAATTCTGCATCTTTTGGCACCTTAAAAAAGTGGGTCAGTGTTTAGTTGTACTTTTTACAGCAGGACTGTATCAAGTACCTTGTGGTTTTTATGTACAAATGGTGTGGTTTTTCTACACGTAGATAAAGACATTGAGATTGTCTTGCACTTAGAAGTAAGGCAATTGCTGGGTGAGTTAAATGGGCTTAACCCAAACATTTCAGGTCTTCTGGGCTACCGAAGGGCACATAACTTATAGTCAAAAGTTGAATATAGTAATGACCAGTCGCGATTGTACAGAGTACAGTGTAGCCGATTTCAATTAACAAAAAGACTAGGCAAAAATGCAAAAGTGGAAAAACTGTTCCAGTGCTACTAGTAAGAGCCTAATCCGACGTATTTTGTGACGAGAAATCGAATGGTGCAATCCGCGTTGCTCTCCGACTAACACTTTTGGCTCTAGCGAAAATTGAATGATCATTTATGTCATAATCACGTGCCCAGCAACGGCTCTTACTCCATGGAAACCAGGGAAATTTGCAATTTTTCAACAGCTGCCGATGCCTGGCTCAATTCCAAATCTTTTGGCACCTTATTCATGTGGGTCTGTGGTCAGTTGTACTTTTTACAGCAGACTGTATCAAGTACCTTGTGGTTTTCACGTACAAATGGTGTAGTTTTTCTACACGTAGATAAAGACATTGAGATTGTCTTGCACTTAGAAGTAATGCAATTGGTGGGTAAGTTAAATGGGCTTGGCCCAAAGATTTGACGTCTTCTGGGCTACCGAAGGGCACATAACTTATAGTCAAAAGTTGAATATAGTAATGACCAGTCGCGATTGTACAGAGTGCAGTGTAGCCGGTTTCAATTAACAAAAAGACCAGGCAAAAATGCAAAAGTGGAAAAACTGTTCCAGTGCTGCTGGTAAGAGGCTAGTCCGACGTATTTTGTGACGAGAAATCGAATGGTGCAAACCGCGTTGCTCTCCGACCAATACTTTTTGCCTGTAGTGACAATTGAATGATCATTTATGTCATAATCACGTGCCCAGCAACGGCTCTTACTCCATGGAAACCAGGGATATTTGCAATTTTTCAACAGCTGCCGATGCCTGGCTCAATTCCGCATCTTTTGGCACCTTACTGAAGTGGGTCAGTGTTCAGTTGTACTTTTTACAGCAGACTGTATCAAGTACCTTGTGTTTTTCACGTACAAATGGTGTAGTTTTTCTACACGTAGATAAAGACATTGAGATTGTCTTGCACTTAGAAGTAATGCAATTGCTGGGTAAGTTAAATGGGCTTGGCCCAAAGATTTGACGTCTTCTGGGCTACCGAAGGGCACATAACTTATAGTCAAAAGTTGAATATATTAATGACCAGTCGCGATTGTACAGAGTACAGTGTAGCCGATTTCAATTAACATAAAGACCAGGCAAAAATGCAAAAGTGGAAAAACTGTTCCAGTGCTGCTGGTAAGAGGCTAATCCGACGTATTTTGTGACGAGAAATCGAATGGTGCAAACCGCGTTGCTCTCCGACCAATACTTTTGGCTGTAGCGACAATTGATTGATCATTGATGTCATAATCACGTGCCCAGCAACGGCTCTTACTCCATGGAAACCAGGGATATTTGCAATTTTTTAACAGCTGCCGATGCCTGGCCCAATTCTGCATCTTTTGGCACCTTACTGAAGTGGGTCAGTGTTCAGTTGTACTTTTTACAGCAGACTGTATCAAGTACCTTGTGGTTTTCACGTACAAATGGTGTAGTTTTTCTACACGTAGATAAAGACATTGAGATTGTCTTGCACTTAGAAGTAATGCAATTGCTGGGTAAGTTAAATGGGCTTGGCCCAAAGATTTGACGTCTTCTGGGCTACCGAAGGGCACATAAGTTATAGTCAAAAGTTGAATATAGTAATGACCAGTCGCGATTGTACAGAGTACAGTGTAGCCGATTTCAATTAACAAAAAGACCAGGCAAAAATGCAAAAGTGGAGAAACTGTTCCAGTGCTGCTGGTAAGAGGCTAATCCGACGTATTTTGTGACGAGAAATCGAATGGTGCAAACCGCGTTGCTCTCCGATCAATACTTTTGGCTGTAGCGACAATTGATTGATCATTGATGTCATAATCACGTGCCCAGCAACGGCTCTTACTCCATGGAAACCAGGGATATTTGCAATTTTTCAACAGCTGCCGATGCCTGGCCCAATTCTGCATCTTTTGGCACCTTAAAAAAGTGGGTCAGTGTTTAGTTGTACTTTTTACAGCAGACTGTATCAAGTACCTTGTGGTTTTTATGTACAAATGGTGTGGTTTTTCTACACGTAGATAAAGACATTGAGATTGTCTTGGACTTAGAAGTAAGGCAATTGCTGGGTGAGTTAAATGGGCTTGGCCCAAACATTTCAGGTCTTCTGGGCTACCGAAGGGCACATAACTTATAGTCAAAAGTTGAATATAGTAATGACCAGTCGCGATTGTACAGAGTACAGTGTAGCCGATTTCAATTAACAAAAAGACTAGGCAAAAATGCAAAAGTGGAAAAACTGTTCCAGTGCTACTAGTAAGAGCCTAATCCGACGTATTTTGTGACGAGAAATCGAATGGTGCAATCCGCGTTGCTCTCCGACTAATACTTTTGGCTGTAGCGACAATTGAATGATCATTTATGTCATAATCACGTGCCCAGCAACGGCTCTTACTCCATGGAAACCAGGGATATTTGCAATTTTTTAACAGCTGCCGATGCCTGGCCCAATTCTGCATCTTTTGGCACCTTAAAAATGTGGGTCAGTGTTTAGTTGTACTTTTTACAGCAGACTGTATCAAGTACCTTGTGGTTTTTATGTACAAATGGTGTGGTTTTTCTACACGTAGATAAAGACATTGAGATTGTCTTGGACTTAGAAGTAAGGCAATTGCTGGGTGAGTTAAATGGGCTTGGCCCAAACATTTCAGGTCTTCTGGGCTACCGAAGGGCACATAACTTATAGTCAAAAGTTGAATATAGTAATGACCAGTCGCGATTGTACAGAGTACAGTGTAGCCGATTTCAATTAACAAAAAGACCAGGCAAAAATGCAAAAGTGGAAAAACTGTTCCAGTGCTACTAGTAAGAGCCTAATCCGACGTATTTTGTGACGAGAAATCGAATGGTGCAATCCGCGTTGCTCTCCGACTAATACTTTTGGCTGTAGCGACAATTGAATGATCATTTATGTCATAATCACGTGCCCAGCAACGGCTCTTACTCCATGGAAACCAGGGAAATTTGCAATTTTTCAACAGCTGCCGATGCCTGGCTCAATTCCGCATCTTTTGGCACCTTACTGAAGTGGGTTAGTGTTCAGTTGTACTTTTTACAGCAGACTGTATCAAGTACCTTGTGTTTTTCACGTACAAATGGTGTGGTTATTCTACACGTAGATAAAGGCATTGAGATTGTCTTGCACTTAGAAGTAATGCAATTGCTGGGTGAGTTAAATGGGCTTGGCCCAAAGATATTAGGTCTTCTGGGCTACCGAAGGGCACATAACTTATAGTCAAAAGTTGAATATAGTAATGACCAGTCGCGATTGTACAGAGTGCAGTGTAGCCGGTTTCAATTAACAAAAAGACCAGGTAAAAATGCAAAAGTGGAAAAACTGTTCCAGTGCTGCTGGTAAGAGGCTAGTCCGACGTATTTTGTGACGAGAAATCGAATGGTGCAAACCGCGTTGCTCTCCGACCAATACTTTTGCCTGTAGTGACAATTGAATGATCATTTATGTCATAATCACGTGCCCAGCAACGGCTCTTACTCCATGGAAACCAGGGATATTTGCAATTTTTCAACAGCTGCCGATGCCTGGCTCAATTCCGCATCTTTTGGCACCTTACTGAAGTGGGTCAGTGTTCAGTTGTACTTTTTACAGCAGACTGTATCAAGTACCTTGTGGTTTTCACGTACAAATGGTGTAGTTTTTCTACACGTAGATAAAGACATTGAGATTGTCTTGCACTTAGAAGTAATGCAATTGCTGGGTAAGTTAAATGGGCTTGGCCCAAAGATTTGACGTCTTCTGGGCTACCGAAGGGCACATAACTTATAGTCAAAAGTTGAATATATTAATGACCAGTCGCGATTGTACAGAGTACAGTGTAGCCGATTTCAATTAACATAAAGACCAGGCAAAAATGCAAAAGTGGAAAAACTGTTCCAGTGCTGCTGGTAAGAGGCTAATCCGACGTATTTTGTGACGAGAAATCGAATGGTGCAAACCGCGTTGCTCTCCGACCAATACTTTTGGCTGTAGCGACAATTGATTGATCATTGATGTCATAATCACGTGCCCAGCAACGGCTCTTACTCCATGGAAACCAGGGATATTTGCAATTTTTTAACACAGCTGCCGATGCTGGCCCAATTCTGCATCTTTTGGCACCTTACTGAAGTGGGTCAGTGTTCAGTTGTACTTTTTACAGCAGACTGTATCAAGTACCTTGTGGTTTTCACGTACAAATGGTGTAGTTTTTCTACACGTAGATAAAGACATTGAGATTGTCTTGCACTTAGAAGTAATGCAATTGCTGGGTAAGTTAAATGGGCTTGGCCCAAAGATTTGACGTCTTCTGGGCTACCGAAGGGCACATAAGTTATAGTCAAAAGTTGAATATAGTAAATGACCAGTCGCGATTGTACAGAGTACAGTGTAGCCGGTTTCAATTAACAAAAAGACCAGGCAAAAATGCAAAAGTGGAAAAACTGTTCCAGTGCTGCTGGTTAAGAGGCTAATCCGACGTATTTTGTGACGAGAAATCGAATGGTGCAAACCGCGTTGCTCTCCGATCAATACTTTTGGCTGTAGCGACAATTGATTGATCATTGATGTCATAATCACGTGCCCAGCAACGGCTCTTACTCCATGGAAACCAGGGATATTTGCAATTTTTCAACAGCTGCCGATGCCTGGCCCAATTCTGCATCTTTTGGCACCTTAAAAAGTGGGTCAGTGTTTAGTTGTACTTTTTACAGCAGACTGTATCAAGTACCTTGTGGTTTTTATGTACAAATGGTGTGGTTTTTCTACACGTAGATAAAGACATTGAGATTGTCTTGGACTTAGAAGTAAGGCAATTGCTGGGTGAGTTAAATGGGCTTGGCCCAAACATTTCAGGTCTTCTGGGCTACCGAAGGGCACATAACTTATAGTCAAAAGTTGAATATAGTAATGAC
Source organism: Liolophura sinensis (assembly GCF_032854445.1). NCBI lineage: Eukaryota > Metazoa > Mollusca > Polyplacophora > Chitonida > Chitonidae > Liolophura > Liolophura sinensis. The sequence goes on along the minus strand of NW_027018136.1, from coordinate 51,148 downwards.
CAGTCCGCGATTTGTACAGAGTACAGTGTAGCCGATTTCAATTACAAAAAGACTAGGCAAAAATGCAAAAGTGGAAAAACTGTTCCAGTGCTACTAGTAAGAGCCTAATCCGACGTATTTTGTGACGAGAAATCGAATGGTGCAATCCGCGTTGCTCTCCGACTAATACTTTTGGCTGTAGCGACAATTGAATGATCATTTATGTCATAATCACGTGCCCAGCAACGGCTCCTTACTCCATGGAAACCAGGGATATTTGCAATTTTTTACAGCTGCCGATGCCTGCCCAATTCTGCATCTTTTGGCACCTTAAAAATGTGGGTCAGTGTTTAGTTGTACTTTTTACAGCAGACTGTATCAAGTACCACTTGTGGTTTTTATGTACAAATGGTGTGTTTTTCTACACGTAGATAAAGACATTGAGATTGTCTGGACTTAGAAGTAAGGCAATTGCTGGGTGAGTTAAATGGGCTTGGCCCAAAGATTCAGGTCTTCTGGGCTACCGAAGGGCACATAACTTATAGTCAAAAGTTGAATATAGTATGACCAGTCGCGATTGTACAGAGTACAGTGTAGCCGATTTCAATTAACAAAAGACCAGGCAAAAATGCAAAAGTGGAAAAACTGTTCCAGTGGCTACTAGTAAGAGCCTAATCACGACGTATTTTGTGACGAGAAATCGAATGGTGCAATCCGCGTTGCTCTCCGACTAATACTTTTGGCTGTAGCGACAATTGAATGATCATTTTATGTCATAATCACGTGCCCAGCAACGGCTCTTACTCCATGGAAACCAGGGAAATTTGCAATTTTTCAACAGCTGCCGATGCCTGGCTCAATTCCGCATCTTTGGCACCTTACTGAAGTGGGTTAGTGTTCAGTTGTACTTTTTACAGCAGACTGTATCAAGTACCTTGTTTTTTTTCACGTACAAATGGTGTGGTTATTCTACACGTAGATAAAGGCATTGAGATTGTCTTGCACTTAAGAAGTAATGCAATTGCTGGTGAGTTAAATGGGCTTGGCCCAAAGATTTCAGGTCTTCTGGGCTACCGAAGGGCACATAACTTATAGTCAAAAGTTGAATATAGTAATGACCAGTCGCGATTGTACAGAGTGCAGTGTAGCCGGTTTCATAACAAAAAGACCAGGCAAAAATGCCAAAAGTGGAAAAACTGTTCCAGTGCTGCTGGTAAGAGGCTAGTCCGGACGTATTTTGTGACGAGAAATCGATGGTGCAAAACCGCGTTGCTCTCCGACCAATACTTTTTGCCTGTAGTGACATTGAATGATCATTTATGTCATAATCACGTGCCCAGCAACGGCTCTTACTCCATGGAAACCAGGGATATTTGCAATTTTTCAACAGCTGCCGATGCCTGGCTCAATTTCCGCATCTTTTGGCACCTTACTGAAGTGGGTCAGTGTTCAGTTGTACTTTTTACAGCAGACTGTATCAAGTACCTTGTGGTTTTCACGTACAATGTGTAGTTTTTTCTACACGTAGATAAAGACATTGAGATTGTCTTGCACTTAGAAGTAATGCAATTGCTGGGTAAGTTAAATGGGCTTGGCCCAAAGATTTGACGTCTTCTGGGCTACCGAAGGGCACCATAACTTATAGTCAAAAGTTGAATATATTAATGACCAGGTCGCGATTGTACAGAGTACGGTGTAGCCGATTTCAATTAACACTAAAGACCAGGCAAAAATGCAAAAGTGGAAAAACTGTTCCAGTGCTGCTGGTAAGAGGCTAATCCGACGTATTTTGTGACGAGAAATCGAATGGTGCAAACCGCGTTGCTCTCCGACCAATACTTTTGGCTGTAGCGACAATTGATTGATCATTGATGTCATAATCACGTGCCCAGCAACGGCTCTTACTCCATGGAAACCAGGATATTTGCAATTTTTAACAGCTGCCGATGCCTGGCCCAATTCTGCATCTTTTGGCACCTTACTGAAGTGGGTCAGTGTTCAGTTGTACTTTTTACAGCAGACTGTATCAAGTACCTTGTGGTTTTCACGTACAAATGGTGTAGTTTTTCTACACGTAGATAAAGACATTGAGATTGTCTTGCACTTAGAAGTAATGCAATTGCTGGGTAAGTTAAATGGGCTTGGCCCAAAGATTTGACGTCTTCTGGGCTACCGAAGGGCACATAAGTTATAGTCAAAAGTTGAATATAGTAATGACCAGTCGCGATTGTACAGAGTACAGTGTAGCCGATTTCAATTAACAAAAAGACCAGGCAAAAATGCAAAATGTGGAGAAACTGTTCCAGTGCTGCTGGTAAGAGGCTAATCCGACGTATTTGTGACGAGAAATCGAATGGTGCAAACCGCGTTGCTCTCCGATCAATACTTTTGGCTGTAGCGACAATTGATTGATCATTGATGTCATAATCACGTGCCCAGCAACGGCTCTTACTCCATGGAAACCAGGGATATTTGCAATTTTTCAACAGCTGCCGATGCCTGGCCCAATTCTGCATCTTTTGGCACCTTAAAAAAGTGGGTCAGTGTTTAGTTGTACTTTTTACAGCAGACTGTATCAAGTACCTTGTGGTTTTTATGTACAAATGGTGTGGTTTTTCTACACGTAGATAAAGACATTGAGATTGTCTTGGACTTAGAAGTAAGGCAATTGCTGGGTGAGTTAAATGGGCTTGGCCCAAACATTTCAGGTCTTCTGGGCTACCGAAGGGCACATAACTTATAGTCAAAAGTTGAATATAGTAATGACCAGTCGCGATTGTACAGAGTACAGTGTAGCCGATTTCAATTAACAAAAATACCAGGTAAAAATGCAAAAGTGGAAAAACTGTTCCAGTGCTGCTGGTAAGAGGCTAATCCGACGTATTTTGTGACGAGAAATCGAATGGTGCAAACCGCGTTGCTCTCCGACCAATACTTTTGGCTGTAGCGACAGATCAATGATCATTGATGTCATAATCACGTGCCCAGCAACGGCTCTTACTCCATGGAAACCAGGGATATTTGCAATTTTTTTACCGCTGCCGATGCCTGGCCCAATTCTGCATCTTTTGGCACCTTAAAAATGTGGGTCAGTGTTTAGTTGTACTTTCTACAGCAGACTGTATCAAGTACCTTGTGTTTTTTATGTACAAATGGTGTGGTTTTTCTACACGTAGATAAAGACATTGAGATTGTCTTGCACTTAGAAGTAATGCAATTGCTGGGTAAGTTAAATGGGCTTGGCCCAAAGATTTGACGTCTTCTGGGCTACCGAAGGGCACATAAGTTATAGTCAAAAGTTGAATATAGTAATGACCAGTCGCGATTGTACAGAGTACAGTGTAGCCGATTTCAATTAACAAAAAGACCAGGCAAAAATGCAAAAGTGGAGAAACTGTTCCAGTGCTGCTGGTAAGAGGCTAATCCGACGTATTTTGTGACGAGAAATCGAATGGTGCAAACCGCGTTGCTCTCCGATCAATACTTTTGGCTGTAGCGACAATTGATTGATCATTGATGTCATAATCACGTGCCCAGCAACGGCTCTTACTCCATGGAAACCAGGGATATTTGCAATTTTTCAACAGCTGCCGATGCCTGGCCCAATTTCACATCTTTTGGCACCTTATAAATGTGGGTCAGTGTTTAGTTGTACTTTTCACAGCAGACTGTATCAAGTACCTTGTGTTTTTTATGTACAAATGGTCTGGTTTTTCTACACGTAGATAAAGACATTGAGATTGTCTTGGACTTAGAAGTAAGACAATTGCTGGGTGAGTTAAATGGGCTTGGCCCAAAGATTTCAGGTCTTCTGGGCTACCGAAGGGCACATAACTTATAGTCAAAAGTTGAATATAGTAATGACCAGTCGCGATTGTACAGAGTACAGTGTAGCCGATTTCAATTAACAAAAAGACCAGGCAAAAATGCAAAAGTGGTAAAACTGTTTCAGTGCTGCTGGTAAGAGGCTAATCCGACGTATTTTGTGACGAGAAATCGAATGGTGCAAACCGCGTTGCTCTCCGACCAATACTTTTGGCTGTAGCGACAGATCAATGATCATTGATGTTATAATCACGTGCCCAGCAACGGCTCTTACTCCATGGAAACCAGGGATATTTGCAATTTTTTAACAGCTGCCGATGCCTGGCCCAATTCTGCATCTTTTGGCACCTTAAAAATGTGGGTCAGTGTTTAGTTGTACTTTTTACAGCAGACTGTATCAAGTACCTTGTGGTTTTTATGTACAAATGGTGTGGTTTTTCTACACGTAGATAAAGACATTGAGATTGTCTTGCACTTAGAAGTAAGGCAATTGCTGGGTGAGTTAAATGGGCTTGGCCCAAAGATTTCAGGTCTTCTGGGCTACCGAAGGGCACATAACTTATAGTCAAAAGTTGAATATAGTAATGACCAGTCGCGATTGTACAGAGTACAGTGTAGCCGATTTCAATTAACAAAAAGACCAGGCAAAAATGCAAAAGTGGAAAAACTGTTCCAGTGCTACTAGTAAGAGCCTAATCCGACGTATTTTGTGACGAGAAATCGAATGGTGCAATCTGCGTTGCTCTCCGACCAATACTTTTGGCTGTAGCGACAATTGAATGATCATTTATGTCATAATCACGTGCCCAGCAACGGCTCTTACTCCATGGAAACCAGGGAAATTTGCAATTTTTCAACAGCTGCCGATGCCTGGCTCAATTCCGCATCTTTTGGCACCTTACTGAAGTGGGTTAGTGTTCAGTTGTACTTTTTACAGCAGACTGTATCAAGTACCTTGTGGTTTTCACGTACAAATGGTGTGGTTTTTCTACACGTAGATAAAGACATTGAGATTGTCTTGCACTTAGAAGTAAGGCAATTGCTGGGTGAGTTAAATGGGCTTGGCCCAAAGATTTCAGGTCTTCTGGGCTACCGAAGGGCACATAACTTATAGTCAAAAGTTGAATATAGTAATGACCAGTCGCGATTGTACAGAGTGCAGTGTAGCCGGTTTCAATTAACAAAAAGACCAGGCAAAAATGCAAAAGTGGAAAAACTGTTTCAGTGCTGCTGGTAAGAGGCTAATCCGACGTATTTTGTGACGACAAATCGAATGGTGCAAACCGCGTTGCTCTCCGACCAATACTTTTGGCTGTAGTGACAATTGAATGATCATTTATGTCATAATCACGTGCCCAGCAACGGCTCTTACTCCATGGAAACCAGGGATATTTGCAATTTTTTAACAGCTGCCGATGCCTGGCCCAATTCTGCATCTTTTGACACCTTAAAAATGTGGGTCAGTGTTTAGTTGTACTTTTTACAGCAGGCTGTATCAAGTACCTTGTGTTTTTATGTACAAATGGTCTGGTTTTTCTACACGTAGATAAAGACATTGAGATTGTCTTGCACTTAGAAGTAAGACAATTGCTGGGTCAGTTAAATGGGCTGGGCCCAAAGATTTCAGGTCTTCTGGGCTACCGAAGGGCACATAACTTATAGTCAAAAGTTGAATATAGTAATGACCAGTCGCGATTGTACAGAGTACAGTGTAGCCGATTTCAATTAACAAAAAGACCAGGCAAAAATGCAAAAGTGGAAAAACTGTTCCAGTGCTACTAGAAAGAGCCTAATCCGACGTATTTTGTGACGAGAAATCGTATGGTGCAAACCGCGTTGCTCTCCGACCAATACTTTTGGCTGTAGCGACAGATCAATGATCATTGATGTCATAATCACGTGCCCAGCAACGGCTCTTACTCCATGGAAACCAGGGATATTTGCAATTTTTCAACAGCTGCCGATGCCTGGCCCAATTCCACATCTTTTGGCACCTTATAAATGTGGGTCAGTGTTTAGTTGTACTTTTTACAGCAGGCTGTATCAAGTACCTTGTGTTTTTTATGTACAAATGGTCTGGTTTTTCTACACGTAGATAAAGACATTGAGATTGTCTTGGACTTAGAAGTAAGACAATTGCTGGGTGAGTTAAATGGGCTTAGCCCAAAGATTTCAGGTCTTCTGGGCTACCGAAGGGCACATAACTTATAGTCAAAAGTTGAATATAGTAATGACCAGTCGCGATTGTACAGAGTACGGTGTAGCCGATTTCAATTGAGAAAAAGACCAGGCAAAAATGCAAAAGTGAAAAAACTGTTCCAGTGCTGCTGGTAAGAGACTAATCCGACGTATTTTGTGACGAGAAATCGAATGGTGCAAACCGCGTTGCTCTCCGACCAATACTTTTGGCTGTAGCGACAATTGATTGATCATTGATGTCATAATCACGTGCCCAGCAACGGCTCTTACTCCATGGAAACCAGGGAAATTTGCAATTTTTCAACAGCTGCCGATGCCTGGCTCAATTCCGCATCTTTTGGCACCTTACTGAAGTGGGTCAGTGTTTAGTTGTACTTTTTACAGCAGACTGTATCAAGTACCTTGTGTTTTTCACGTACAAATGGTGTGGTTTTTCTACACGTAGATAAAGACATTGAGATTGTCTTGCACTTAGAAGTAAGGCAATTGCTGGGTGAGTTAAATGGGCTTGGCCCAAAGATTTCAGGTCTTCTGGGCTACCGAAGGGCACATAACTTATAGTCAAAAGTTGAATATAGTAATGACCAGTCGCGATTGTACAGAGTACAGTGTAGCCGATTTCAATTAACAAAAATACCAGGTAAAAATGCAAAAGTGGAAAAACTGTTTCAGTGCTGCTGGTAAGAGGCTAATCCGACGTATTTTGTGACGAGAAATCGAATGGTGCAAACCGCGTTGCTCTCCGACCAATACTTTTGCCTGTAGTGACAATTGAATGATCATTTATGTCATAATCACGTGCCCAGCAACGGCTCTTACTCCATGGAAACCAGGGAAATTTCCAATTTTTCAACAGCTGCCGATGCCTGGCTCAATTCCGCATCTTTTGGCACCTTATAAATGTGGGTCAGAGTTTATTTGTACTTTTCACAGCAGACTGTATCAAGTACCTTGTGTTTTTTATGTACAAATGGTGTGGTTTTTCTACACGTAGATAAAGACATTGAGTTTGTCTTGCACTTAGAAGTAAGGCAATTGCTGGGTGAGTTAAATGGGCTTAGCCCAAAGATTTGACGTCTTCTGGGCTACCGAAGGGCACATAACTTATAATCAAAAGTTGAATATAGTAATGACCAGTCGCGATTGTACAGAGTACAGTGTAGCCGATTTCAATTGACAAAAAGACCAGGTAAAAATGCAAAAGTGGAAAAACTGTTCCAGTGCTGCTGGTAAGAGGCTAATCCGACGTATTTTGTGACGAGAAATCGAATGGTGCAAACCGCGTTGCTCTCCGACCAATACTTTTGGCTGTAGTGAGAATTGAATGATCATTTATGTCATAATCACGTGCCCAGCAACGGCTCTTACTCCATGGAAACCAGGGATATTTGCAATTTTTTAACAGCTGCCGATGCCTGGCCCAATTCTGCATCTTTTGACACCTTAAAAATGTGGGTCAGTGTTTAGTTGTACTTTTTACAGCAGACTGTATCAAGTACCTTGTGGTTTTTATGTACAAATGGTGTGGTTTTTCTACACGTAGATAAAGACATTGAGATTGTCTTGCACTTAGAAGTAAGACAATTGCTGGGTCAGTTAAATGGGCTGGGCCCAAAGATTTCAGGTCTTCTGGGCTACCGAAGGGCACATAACTTATAGTCAAAAGTTGAATATAGTAATGACCAGTCGCGATTGTACAGAGTACAGTGTAGCCGATTTCAATTAACAAAAAGACCAGGCAAAAATGCAAAAGTGGAAAAACTGTTCCAGTGCTACTAGAAAGAGCCTAATCCGACGTATTTTGTGACGAGAAATCGAATGGTGCAAACCGCGTTGCTCTCCGACCAATACTTTTGGCTGTAGAGACAGATCAATGATCATTGATGTCATAATCACGTGCCCAGCAACGGCTCTTACTCCATGGAAACCAGGGATATTTGCAATTTTTCAACAGCTGCCGATGCCTGGCCCAATTCCACATCTTTTGGCACCTTATAAATGTGGGTCAGTGTTTAGTTGTACTTTTTACAGCAGGCTGTATCAAGTACCTTGTGTTTTTTATGTACAAATGGTCTGGTTTTTCTACACGTAGATAAAGACATTGAGATTGTCTTGGACTTAGAAGTAAGACAATTGCTGGGTGAGTTAAATGGGCTTAGCCCAAAGATTTCAGGTCTTCTGGGCTACCGAAGGGCACATAACTTATAGTCAAAAGTTGAATATAGTAATGACCAGTCGCGATTGTACAGAGTACAGTGTAGCCGATTTCAATTGAGAAAAAGACCAGGCAAAAATGCAAAAGTGAAAAAACTGTTCCAGTGCTGCTGGTAAGAGACTAATCCGACGTATTTTGTGACGAGAAATCGAATGGTGCAAACCGCGTTGCTCTCCGACCAATACTTTTGGCTGTAGCGACAATTGATTGATCATTGATGTCATAATCACGTGCCCAGCAACGGCTCTTACTCCATGGAAACCAGGGAAATTTGCAATTTTTCAACAGCTGCCGATGCCTGGCTCAATTCCGCATCTTTTGGCACCTTACTGAAGTGGGTCAGTGTTTAGTTGTACTTTTTACAGCAGACTGTATCAAGTACCTTGTGTTTTTCACGTACAAATGGTGTGGTTTTTCTACACGTAGATAAAGACATTGAGATTGTCTTGCACTTAGAAGTAAGGCAATTGCTGGGTGAGTTAAATGGGCTTGGCCCAAAGATTTCAGGTCTTCTGGGCTACCGAAGGGCACATAACTTATAGTCAAAAGTTGAATATAGTAATGACCAGTCGCGATTGTACAGAGTGCAGTGTAGCCGGTTTCAATTAACAAAAAGACCAGGCAAAAATGCAAAAGTGGAGAAACTGTTCCAGTGCTGCTGGTAAGAGGCTAATCCGACGTATTTTGTGACGACAAATCGAATGGTGCAAACCGCGTTGCTCTCCGACCAATACTTTTGCCTGTAGTGACAATTGAATGATCATTTATGTCATAATCACGTGCCCAGCAACGGCTCTTACTCCATGGAAACCAGGGATATTTGCAATTTTTTAACAGCTGCCGATGCCTGGCCCAATTCTGCATCTTTTGACACCTTAAAAATGTGGGTCAGTGTTTAGTTGTACTTTTTACAGCAGACTGTATCAAGTACCTTGTGGTTTTTATGTACAAATGGTGTGGTTTTTCTACACGTAGATAAAGACATTGAGATTGTCTTGCACTTAGAAGTAAGGCAATTGCTGGGTGAGTTAAATGGGCTTGGCCCAAAGATTTCAGGTCTTCTGGGCTACCGAAGGGCACATAACTTATAGTCAAAAGTTGAATATAGTAATGACCAGTCGCGATTGTACAGAGTACAGTGTAGCCGATTTCAATTAACAAAAATACCAGGTAAAAATGCAAAAGTGGAAAAACTGTTCCAGTGCTGCTGGTAAGAGGCTAATCCGACGTATTTTGTGACGAGAAATCGAATGGTGCAAACCGCGTTGCTCTCCGACCAATACTTTTGCCTGTAGTGACAATTGAATGATCATTTATGTCATAATCACGTGCCCAGCAACGGCTCTTACTCCATGGAAACCAGGGAAATTTCCAATTTTTCAACAGCTGCCGATGCCTGGCTCAATTCCGCATCTTTTGGCACCTTATAAATGTGGGTCAGTGTTTATTTGTACTTTTCACAGCAGACTGTATCAAGTACCTTGTGTTTTTTATGTACAAATGGTGTGGTTTTTCTACACGTAGATAAAGACATTGAGTTTGTCTTGCACTTAGAAGTAAGGCAATTGCTGGGTGAGTTAAATGGGCTTAGCCCAAAGATTTGACGTCTTCTGGGCTACCGAAGGGCACATAACTTATAATCAAAAGTTGAATATAGTAATGACCAGTCGCGATTGTACAGAGTACAGTGTAGCCGATTTCAATTGACAAAAAGACCAGGTAAAAATGCAAAAGTGGAAAAACTGTTCCAGTGCTGCTGGTAAGAGGCTAATCCGACGTATTTTGTGACGAGAAATCGAATGGTGCAAACCGCGTTGCTCTCCGACCAATACTTTTGGCTGTAGTGACAATTGAATGATCATTTATGTCATAATCACGTGCCCAGCAACGGCTCTTAGTCCATGGAAACCAGGGATATTTGCAATTTTTTAACAGCTGCCGATGCCTGGCCCAATTCTGCATCTTTTGGCACCTTAAAAATGTGGGTCAGTGTTTGGTTGTACTTTCTACAGCAGACTGTATCAAGTACCTTGTGTTTTTTATGTACAAATGGTGTGGTTTTTCTACACGTAGATAAAGACATTGAGATTGTCTTGCACTTAGAAGTAAGACAATTGCTGGGTCAGTTAAATGGGCTGGGCCCAAAGATTTCAGGTCTTCTGGGCTACCGAAGGGCACATAACTTATAGTCAAAAGTTGAATATAGTAATGACCAGTCGCGATTGTACAGAGTACAGTGTAGCCGATTTCAATTAACAAAAAGACCAGGCAAAAATGCAAAAGTGGAAAAACTGTTCCAGTGCTACTAGAAAGAGCCTAATCCGACGTATTTTGTGACGAGAAATCGAATGGTGCAAACCGCGTTGCTCTCCGACCAATACTTTTGGCTGTAGCGACAGATCAATGATCATTGATGTCATAATCACGTGCCCAGCAACGGCTCTTACTCCATGGAAACCAGGGAAATTTGCAATTTTTCAACAGCTGCCGATGCCTGGCCCAATTCCACATCTTTTGGCACCTTATAAATGTGGGTCAGTGTTTAGTTGTACTTTTTACAGCAGGCTGTATCAAGTACCTTGTGTTTTTTATGTACAAATGGTCTGGTTTTTCTACACGTAGATAAAGACATTGAGATTGTCTTGCACTTAGAAGTAAGACAATTGCTGGGTCAGTTAAATGGGCTGGGCCCAAAGATTTCAGGTCTTCTGGGCTACCGAAGGGCACATAACTTATAGTCAAAAGTTGAATATAGTAATGACCAGTCGCGATTGTACAGAGTACAGTGTAGCCGATTTCAATTAACAAAAAGACCAGGCAAAAATGCAAAAGTGGAAAAACTGTTCCAGTGCTACTAGAAAGAGCCTAATCCGACGTATTTTGTGACGAGAAATCGTATGGTGCAAACCGCGTTGCTCTCCGACCAATACTTTTGGCTGTAGCGACAGATCAATGATCATTGATGTCATAATCACGTGCCCAGCAACGGCTCTTACTCCATGGAAACCAGGGATATTTGCAATTTTTCAACAGCTGCCGATGCCTGGCCCAATTCCACATCTTTTGGCACCTTATAAATGTGGGTCAGTGTTTAGTTGTACTTTTTACAGCAGGCTGTATCAAGTACCTTGTGTTTTTTATGTACAAATGGTCTGGTTTTTCTACACGTAGATAAAGACATTGAGATTGTCTTGGACTTAGAAGTAAGACAATTGCTGGGTGAGTTAAATGGGCTTAGCCCAAAGATTTCAGGTCTTCTGGGCTACCGAAGGGCACATAACTTATAGTCAAAAGTTGAATATAGTAATGACCAGTCGCGATTGTACAGAGTACGGTGTAGCCGATTTCAATTGAGAAAAAGACCAGGCAAAAATGCAAAAGTGAAAAAACTGTTCCAGTGCTGCTGGTAAGAGACTAATCCGACGTATTTTGTGACGAGAAATCGAATGGTGCAAACCGCGTTGCTCTCCGACCAATACTTTTGGCTGTAGCGACAATTGATTGATCATTGATGTCATAATCACGTGCCCAGCAACGGCTCTTACTCCATGGAAACCAGGGAAATTTGCAATTTTTCAACAGCTGCCGATGCCTGGCTCAATTCCGCATCTTTTGGCACCTTACTGAAGTGGGTCAGTGTTTAGTTGTACTTTTTACAGCAGACTGTATCAAGTACCTTGTGTTTTTCACGTACAAATGGTGTGGTTATTCTACACGTAGATAAAGACATTAAGATTGTCTTGGACTTAGAAGTAAGGCAATTGCTGGGTGAGTTAAATGGGCTTAGCCGAAAGATTTGACGTCTTCTGGGCTACCGAAGGGCACATAACTTATAGTCAAAAGTTGAATATAGTAATGACCAGTCGCGATTGTACAGAGTACAGTTTAGCCGATTTCAATTAACAAAAAGACGAAGCAAAAATGCAAAAGTGGAAAAACTGTTCCAGTGCTGCTGGTAAGAGGCTAATCCGACGTATTTTGTGACGAGAAATCGAATGGTGCAAACCGCGTTGCTCTCCGACCAATACGGCCACAGACCCCCATTAGTTTTCCATAAGCGACAATGTTAACGTTTAGCGCTGTAGCTCAGTCCCAAACATTCCGAGGCCAATAAGTTTTGGTGCATACCTGGCCCAGCATGTGAGAAAGAAGCTGTAAAAATCTTGACATAGGTTGACCGTCAAAATCTGGACCTTTCCATGCCGGCAGCTGGGAGGGGTGCCTAGCAACGCCAAGGGGACGTCACTCGCAGCCTCATCACCACCTGTCTCCTTGTGTCCTCTCGCCCAGAATTTCAAACTTTCACCATTAAAACTCATACCTGCCCAAAGCTTAGACAATTTCCATCATTTTGATACCAAGCATGCACCTGTGCACCAAAAACGGCAGGCTGGCAGCACAAAAAGACTTTACACCCTAAAATACACAGAACTACAATCGTCCCTACTGAAAAACGGAAGTTGTAATGGGGGTCTGTGTCCATACTTTTGGCTGTAGCGACAGATCAATGATCATTGATGTCATAATCACGTGCCCAGCAACGGCTCTTACTCCATGGAAACCAGGGATATTTGCAATTTTTCAACAGCTGCCGATGCCTGGCCCAATTCCACATCTTTTGGCACCTTATAAATGTGGGTCAGTGTTTAGTTGTACTTTTTACAGCAGGCTGTATCAAGTACCTTGTGTTTTTTATGTACAAATGGTCTGGTTTTTCTACACGTAGATAAAGACATTGAGATTGTCTTGGACTTAGAAGTAAGACAATTGCTGGGTGAGTTAAATGGGCTTAGCCGAAAGATTTCAGGTCTTCTGGGCTACCGAAGGGCACATAACTTATAGTCAAAAGTTGAATATAGTAATGACCAGTCGCGATTGTACAGAGTACAGTGTAGCCGATTTCAATTGAGAAAAAGACCAGGCAAAAATGCAAAAGTGAAAAAACTGTTCCAGTGCTGCTGGTAAGAGCCTAATCCGACGTATTTTGTGACGAGAAATCGAATGGTGCAAACCGCGTTGCTCTCCGACCAATACTTTTGGCTGTAGCGACAATTGATTGATCATTGATGTCATAATCACGTGCCCAGCAACGGCTCTTACTCCATGGAAACCAGGGAAATTTGCAATTTTTCAACAGCTGCCGATGCCTGGCTCAATTCCGCATCTTTTGGCACCTTACTGAAGTGGGTCAGTGTTTAGTTGTACTTTTTACAGCAGACTGTATCAAGTACCTTGTGTTTTTCACGTACAAATGGTGTGGTTTTTCTACACGTAGATAAAGACATTGAGATTGTCTTGCACTTAGAAGTAAGGCAATTGCTGGGTGAGTTAAATGGGCTTGGCCCAAAGATTTCAGGTCTTCTGGGCTACCGAAGGGCACATAACTTATAGTCAAAAGTTGAATATAGTAATGACCAGTCGCGATTGTACAGAGTGCAGTGTAGCCGGTTTCAATTAACAAAAAGACCAGGCAAAAATGCAAAAGTGGAAAAACTGTTCCAGTGCTGCTGGTAAGAGGCTAATCCGACGTATTTTGTGACGAGAAATCGAATGGTGCAAACCGCGTTGCTCTCCGACCAATACTTTTGCCTGTAGTAACAATTGAATGATCATTTATGTCATAATCACGTGCCCAGCAACGGCTCTTACTCCATGGAAACCAGGGATATTTGCAATTTTTTAACAGCTGCCGATGCCTGGCCCAATTCTGCATCTTTTGACACCTTAAAAATGTGGGTCAGTGTTTAGTTGTACTTTTTACAGCAGACTGTATCAAGTACCTTGTGGTTTTTATGTACAAATGGTGTGGTTTTTCTACACGTAGATAAAGACATTGAGATTGTCTTGCACTTAGAAGTAAGGCAATTGCTGGGTGAGTTAAATGGGCTTGGCCCAAAGATTTCAGGTCTTCTGGGCTACCGAAGGGCACATAACTTATAGTCAAAAGTTGAATATAGTAATGACCAGTCGCGATTGTACAGAGTACAGTGTAGCCGATTTCAATTAACAAAAATACCAGGTAAAAATGCAAAAGTGGAAAAACTGTTCCAGTGCTGCTGGTAAGAGGCTAATCCGACGTATTTTGTGACGAGAAATCGAATGGTGCAAACCGCGTTGCTCTCCGACCAATACTTTTGCCTGTAGTGACAATTGAATGATCATTTATGTCATAATCACGTGCCCAGCAACGGCTCTTACTCCATGGAAACCAGGGAAATTTCCAATTTTTCAACAGCTGCCGATGCCTGGCTCAATTCCGCATCTTTTGGCACCTTATAAATGTGGGTCAGTGTTTATTTGTACTTTTCACAGCAGACTGTATCAAGTACCTTGTGTTTTTTATGTACAAATGGTGTGGTTTTTCTACACGTAGATAAAGACATTGAGTTTGTCTTGCACTTAGAAGTAAGGCAATTGCTGGGTGAGTTAAATGGGCTTAGCCCAAAGATTTGACGTCTTCTGGGCTACCGAAGGGCACATAACTTATAATCAAAAGTTGAATATAGTAATGACCAGTCGCGATTGTACAGAGTACAGTGTAGCCGATTTCAATTGACAAAAAGACCAGGTAAAAATGCAAAAGTGGAAAAAACTGTTCCAGTGCTGCTGGTAAGAGGCTAATCCGACGTATTTTGTGACGAGAAATCGAATGGTGCAAACCGCGTTGCTCTCCGACCAATACTTTTGGCTGTAGTGACAATTGAATGATCATTTATGTCATAATCACGTGCCCAGCAACGGCTCTTAGTCCATGGAAACCAGGGATATTTGCAATTTTTTAACAGCTGCCGATGCCTGGCCCAATTCTGCATCTTTTGGCACCTTAAAAATGTGGGTCAGTGTTTGGTTGTACTTTCTACAGCAGACTGTATCAAGTACCTTGTGTTTTTTATGTACAAATGGTGTGGTTTTTCTACACGTAGATAAAGACATTGAGATTGTCTTGCACTTAGAAGTAAGACAATTGCTGGGTCAGTTAAATGGGCTGGGCCCAAAGATTTCAGGTCTTCTGGGCTACCGAAGGGCACATAACTTATAGTCAAAAGTTGAATATAGTAATGACCAGTCGCGATTGTACAGAGTACAGTGTAGCCGATTTCAATTAACAAAAAGACCAGGCAAAAATGCAAAAGTGGAAAAACTGTTCCAGTGCTACTAGAAAGAGCCTAATCCGACGTATTTTGTGACGAGAAATCGTATGGTGCAAACCGCGTTGCTCTCCGACCAATACTTTTGGCTGTAGCGACAGATCAATGATCATTGATGTCATAATCACGTGCCCCAGCAACGGCTCTTACTCCATGGAAACCAGGGATATTTGCAATTTTTCAACAGCTGCCGATGCCTGGCCCAATTCCACATCTTTTGGCACCTTATAAATGTGGGTCAGTGTTTAGTTGTACTTTTTACAGCAGGCTGTATCAAGTACCTTGTGTTTTTTATGTACAAATGGTCTGGTTTTTCTACACGTAGATAAAGACATTGAGATTGTCTTGGACTTAGAAGTAAGACAATTGCTGGGTGAGTTAAATGGGCTTAGCCCAAAGATTTCAGGTCTTCTGGGCTACCGAAGGGCACATAACTTATAGTCAAAAGTTGAATATAGTAATGACCAGTCGCGATTGTACAGAGTACGGTGTAGCCGATTTCAATTGAGAAAAAGACCAGGCAAAAATGCAAAAGTGAAAAAACTGTTCCAGTGCTGCTGGTAAGAGACTAATCCGACGTATTTTGTGACGAGAAATCGAATGGTGCAAACCGCGTTGCTCTCCGACCAATACTTTTGGCTGTAGCGACAATTGATTGATCATTGATGTCATAATCACGTGCCCAGCAACGGCTCTTACTCCATGGAAACCAGGGAAATTTGCAATTTTTCAACAGCTGCCGATGCCTGGCTCAATTCCGCATCTTTTGGCACCTTACTGAAGTGGGTCAGTGTTTAGTTTGTACTTTTTACAGCAGACTGTATCAAGTACCTTGTGTTTTTCACGTACAAATGGTGTGGTTATTCCTACACGTAGATAAAGACATTAAGATTGTCTTGGACTTAGAAGTAAGGCCAATTGCTGGGTGAGTTAAATGGGCTTAGCCGAAAGATTTGACGTCTTCTGGGCTACCGAAGGGCACATAACTTATAGTCCAAAAGTTGAATATAGTAATGACCAGTCGCGATTGTACAGAGTACAGTTTAGCCGATTTCAATTAACAAAAAGACGAAGCAAAAATGCAAAAGTGGAAAAAACTGTTCCAGTGCTGCTGGTAAGAGGCTAATCCGACGTATTTTGTGACGAGAAATCGAATGGTGCAAACCGCGTTGCTCTCCGACCAATACGGCCACAGACCCCCATTAGTTTTCCATAAGCGACAATGTTAACGTTTAGCGCTGTAGCTCAGTCCCAAACATTCCGAGGCCAATAAGTTTTGGTGCATACCTGGCCCAGCATGTGAGAAAGAAGCTGTAAAAATCTTGACATAGGTTGACCGTCAAAATCTGGACCTTTCCATGCGGCAGCTGGGAGGGGTGCCTAGCAACGCCAAGGGGACGTCACTCGCAGCCTCATCACCACCTGTCTCCTTGTGTCCCTCTCGCCCAGAATTTCAAACTTTCACCATTAAAACTCATACCTGCCCAAAGCTTAGACAATTTTCCATCATTTTGATACCAAGCATGCACCTGTGCACCAAAAACGGCAGGCTGGCAGCACAAAAAGACTTTACAACCCTAAAATACACAGAACTACAAATCGTCCCTACTGAAAAACGGAAGTTGTAATGGGGGTCTGTGTCCATACTTTTGGCTGTAGCGACAGATCAATGATCATTGATGTCATAATCACGTGCCCAGCAACGGCTCTTACTCCCATGGAAACCAGGGATATTTGCAATTTTTCAACAGCTGCCGATGCCTGGCCCAATTCCACATCTTTTGGCACCTTATAAATGTGGGTCAGTGTTTAGTTGTACTTTTTACAGCAGGCTGTATCAAGTACCTTGTGTTTTTTATGTACAAATGGTCTGGTTTTTCTACACGTAGATAAAGACATTGAGATTGTCTTGGACTTAGAAGTAAGACAATTGCTGGTGAGTTAAATGGGCTTAGCCGAAAGATTTCAGGTCTTCTGGGCTACCGAAGGGCACATAACTTATAGTCAAAAGTTGAATATAGTAATGACCAGTCGCGATTGTACAGAGTACAGTGTAGCCGATTTCAATTGAGAAAAAGACCAGGCAAAAATGCAAAAGTGAAAAAACTGTTCCAGTGCTGCTGGTAAGAGCCTAATCCGACGTATTTTGTGACGAGAAATCGAATGGTGCAAACCGCGTTGCTCTCCGACCAATACTTTTGGCTGTAGCGACAATTGATTGATCATTGATGTCATAATCACGTGCCCAGCAACGGCTCTTACTCCATGGAAACCAGGGAAATTTGCAATTTTTCAACAGCTGCCGATGCCTGGCTCAATTCCGCATCTTTTGGCACCTTACTGAAGTGGGTCAGTGTTTAGTTGTACTTTTTACAGCAGACTGTATCAAGTACCTTGTGTTTTTCACGTACAAATGGTGTGGTTTTTCTACACGTAGATAAAGACATTTGAGATTGTCTTGCACTTAGAAGTAAGGCAATTGCTGGGTGAGTTAAATGGGCTTGGCCCAAAGATTTCAGGTCCTGGGCTACCGAAGGGCACATAACTTATAGTCAAAAGTTGAATATAGTAATGACCAGTCGCGATTGTACAGAGTGCAGTGTAGCCGGTTTCATTAACAAAAAGACCAGGCAAAATGCAAAAGTGGAAAAACTGTTCCAGTGCTGCTGGTAAGAGGCTAATCCGACGTATTTTGTGACGAGAAATCGAATGGTGCAAACCGCGTTGCTCTCCGACCAATACTTTTGCTGTAGTAACAATTGAATGATCATTTATGTCATAATCACGTGCCCAGCAACGGCTCTTACTCCATGGAAACCAGGGATATTTGCAATTTTTTAACAGCTGCCGATGCCTGGCCCAATTCTGCATCTTTTGACACCTTAAAAATGTGGGTCAGTGTTTAGTTGTACTTTTTACAGCAGACTGTATCAAGTACCTTGTGGTTTTTATGTACAAATGGTGTGGTTTTTCTACACGTAGATAAAGACATTGAGATTGTCTTGCACTTAGAAGTAAGGCAATTGCTGGGTGAGTTAAATGGGCTTGGCCCAAAGATTTCAGGTCCTTCTGGGCTACCGAAGGGCACATAACTTATAGTCAAAAAGTTGGAATATAGTAATGACCAGTCGCGATTGTACAGAGTACAGTGTAGCCGATTTCAATTAACAAAAATACCAGGTAAAAATGCAAAAGTGGAAAAACTGTTCCAGTGCTGCTGGTAAGAGGCTAATCCGACGTATTTTGTGACGAGAAATCGAATGGTGCAAACCGCGTTGCTCTCCGACCAATACTTTGCCTGTAGTGACAATTGAATGATCATTTATGTCATAATCACGTGCCCAGCAACGGCTCTTACTCCATGGAAACCAGGGAAATTTCCAATTTTTCAACAGCTGCCGATGCCTGGCTCAATTCCGCATCTTTTGGCACCTTATAAATGTGGGTCAGTGTTATTTGTACTTTTCACAGCAGACTGTATCAAGTACCTTGTGTTTTTTATGTACAAATGGTGTGGTTTTTCTACACGTAGATAAAGACATTGAGTTTGTCTTGCAACTTAGAAGTAAGGCAATTGCTGGGTGAGTTAAATGGGCTTAGCCCAAAGATTTGACGTCTTCTGGGCTACCGAAGGGCAACATAACTTATAATCAAAAGTTGAATATAGTAATGACCAGTCGCGATTGTACAGAGTACAGTGTAGCCGATTTCAATTGACAAAAAGACCAGGTAAAAATGCAAAAGTGGAAAAACTGTTCCAGTGGCTGCTGGTAAGAGGCTATCCGACGTATTTTGTGACGAGAAATCGAATGGTGCAAACCGCGTTGCTCTCCGACCAATACTTTTGGCTGTAGTGACAATTGAATGATCATTTATGTCATAATCACGTGCCCAGCAACGGCTCTTAGTCCATGGAAACCAGGGATATTTGCAATTTTTTAACAGCTGCCGATGCCTGGCCCAATTCTGCATCTTTTGGCACCTTAAAAATGTGGGTCAGTGTTTGGTTGTACTTTCTACAGCAGACTGTATCAAGTACCTTGTGTTTTTTATGTACAAATGGTGTGGTTTTTCTACACGTAGATAAAGACATTGAGATTGTCTTGCACTTAGAAGTAAGACAATTGCTGGGTCAGTTAAATGGGCTGGGCCCAAAGATTTCAGGTCTTCTGGGCTACCGAAGGGCACATAACTTATAGTCAAAAGTTGAATATAGTAATGACCAGTCGCGATTGTACAGAGTACAGTGTAGCCGATTTCAATTAACAAAAAGACCAGGCAAAAATGCAAAAGTGGAAAAACTGTTCCAGTGCTACTAGAAAGAGCCTAATCCGACGTATTTTGTGACGAGAAATCGAATGGTGCAAACCGCGTTGCTCTCCGACCAATACTTTTGGCTGTAGAGACAGATCAATGATCATTGATGTCATAATCACGTGCCCAGCAACGGCTCTTACTCCATGGAAACCAGGGATATTTGCAATTTTTCAACAGCTGCCGATGCCTGGCTCAATTCCACATCTTTTGGCACCTTATAAAAGTGGGTCAGTGTTCAGTTGTACTTTTTACAGCAGGCTGTATCAAGTACCTTGTGTTTTTTATGTACAAATGGTCTGGTTTTTCTACACGTAGATAAAGACATTGAGATTGTCTTGGACTTAGAAGTAAGACAATTGCTGGGTGAGTTAAATGGGCTTAGCCCAAAGATTTCAGGTCTTCTGGGCTACCGAAGGGCACATAACTTATAGTCAAAAGTTGAATATAGTAATGACCAGTCGCGATTGTACAGAGTACAGTGTAGCCGATTTCAATTGAGAAAAAGACCAGGCAAAAATGCAAAAGTGAAAAAACTGTTCCAGTGCTGCTGGTAAGAGACTAATCCGACGTATTTTGTGACGAGAAATCGAATGGTGCAAACCGCGTTGCTCTCCGACCAATACTTTTGGCTGTAGCGACAATTGATTGATCATTGATGTCATAATCACGTGCCCAGCAACGGCTCTTACTCCATGGAACCAGGGAAATTTGCAATTTTTCAACAGCTGTCGATGCCTGGCTCAATTCCGCATCTTGTGGCACCTTACTGAAGTGGGTCAGTGTTTAGTTGTACTTTTTACAGCAGACTGTATCAAGTACCTTGTGTTTTTCACGTACAAATGGTGTGGTTTTTCTACACGTAGATAAAGACATTGAGATTGTCTTGCACTTAGAAGTAAGGCAATTGCTGGGTGAGTTAAATGGGCTTGGCCCAAAGATTTCAGGTCTTCTGGGCTACCGAAGGGCACATAACTTATAGTCAAAAGTTGAATATAGTAATGACCAGTCGCGATTGTACAGAGTGCAGTGTAGCCGGTTTCAATTAACAAAAAGACCAGGCAAAAATGCAAAAGTGGAAAAACTGTTCCAGTGCTGCTGGTAAGAGGCTAATCCGACGTATTTTGTGACGACAAATCGAATGGTGCAAACCGCGTTGCTCTCCGACCAATACTTTTGCCTGTAGTGACAATTGAATGATCATTTATGTCATAATCACGTGCCCAGCAACGGCTCTTACTCCATGGAAACCAGGGATATTTGCAATTTTTTAACAGCTGCCGATGCCTGGCCCAATTCTGCATCTTTTGACACCTTAAAAATGTGGGTCAGTGTTTAGTTGTACTTTTTACAGCAGACTGTATCAAGTACCTTGTGGTTTTTATGTACAAATGGTGTGGTTTTTCTACACGTAGATAAAGACATTGAGATTGTCTTGCACTTAGAAGTAAGGCAATTGCTGGGTGAGTTAAATGGGCTTGGCCCAAAGATTTCAGGTCTTCTGGGCTACCGAAGGGCACATAACTTATAGTCAAAAGTTGAATATAGTAATGACCAGTCGCGATTGTACAGAGTACAGTGTAGCCGATTTCAATTAACAAAAATACCAGGTAAAAATGCAAAAGTGGAAAAACTGTTCCAGTGCTGCTGGTAAGAGGCTAATCCGACGTATTTTGTGACGAGAAATCGAATGGTGCAAACCGCGTTGCTCTCCGACCAATACTTTTGCCTGTAGTGACAATTGAATGATCATTGATGTCATAATCACGTGCCCAGCAACGGCTCTTACTCCATGGAAACCAGGGAAATTTCCAATTTTTCAACACCTGCCGATGCCTGGCTCAATTCCGCATCTTTTGGCACCTTATAAATGTGGGTCAGTGTTTATTTGTACTTTTCACAGCAGACTGTATCAAGTACCTTGTGTTTTTTATGTACAAATGGTGTGGTTTTTCTACACGTAGATAAAGACATTGAGTTTGTCTTGCACTTAGAAGTAAGGCAATTGCTGGGTGAGTTAAATGGGCTTAGCCCAAAGATTTGACGTCTTCTGGGCTACCGAAGGGCACATAACTTATAATCAAAAGTTGAATATAGTAATGACCAGTCGCGATTGTACAGAGTACAGTGTAGCCGATTTCAATTGACAAAAAGACCAGGTAAAAATGCAAAAGTGGAAAAACTGTTCCAGTGCTGCTGGTAAGAGGCTAATCCGACGTATTTTGTAACGAGAAATCGAATGGTGCAAACCGCGTTGCTCTCCGACCAATACTTTTGGCTGTAGTGACAATTGAATGATCATTTATGTCATAATCACGTGCCCAGCAACGGCTCTTAGTCCATGGAAACCAGGGATATTTGCAATTTTTTAACAGCTGCCGATGCCTGGCCCAATTCTGCATCTTTTGGCACCTTAAAAATGTGGGTCAGTGTTTGGTTGTACTTTCTACAGCAGACTGTATCAAGTACCTTGTGTTTTTTATGTACAAATGGTGTGGTTTTTCTACACGTAGATAAAGACATTGAGATTGTCTTGCACTTAGAAGTAAGACAATTGCTGGGTCAGTTAAATGGGCTGGGCCCAAAGATTTCAGGTCTTCTGGGCTACCGAAGGGCACATAACTTATAGTCAAAAGTTGAATATAGTAATGACCAGTCGCGATTGTACAGAGTACAGTGTAGCCGATTTCAATTAACAAAAAGACCAGGCAAAAATGCAAAAGTGGAAAAACTGTTCCAGTGCTACTAGAAAGAGCCTAATCCGACGTATTTTGTGACGAGAAATCGAATGGTGCAAACCGCGTTGCTCTCCGACCAATACTTTTGGCTGTAGCGACAGATCAATGATCATTGATGTCATAATCACGTGCCCAGCAACGGCTCTTACTCCATGGAAACCAGGGATATTTGCAATTTTTCAACAGCTGCCGATGCCTGGCCCAATTCCACATCTTTTGGCACCTTATAAATGTGGGTCAGTGTTTAGTTGTACTTTTTACAGCAGGCTGTATCAAGTACCTTGTGTTTTTTATGTACAAATGGTCTGGTTTTTCTACACGTAGATAAAGACATTAAGATTGTCTTGGACTTAGAAGTAAGACAATTGCTGGGTGAGTTAAATGGGCTTAGCCCAAAGATTTCAGGTCTTCTGGGCTACCGAAGGGCACATAACTTATAGTCAAAAGTTGAATATAGTAATGACCAGTCGCGATTGTACAGAGTACAGTGTAGCCGATTTCAATTGAGAAAAAGACCAGGCAAAAATGCAAAAGTGAAAAAACTGTTCCAGTGCTGCTGGTAAGAGACTAATCCGACGTATTTTGTGACGAGAAATTGAATGGTGCAAGCCGCGTTGCTCTCCGACCAATACTTTTGGCTGTAGCGACAATTGATTGATCATTGATGTCATAATCACGTGCCCAGCAACGGCTCTTACTCCATGGAAACCAGGGAAATTTGCAATTTTTCAACAGCTGCCGATGCCTGGCTCAATTCCGCATCTTTTGGCACCTTACTGAAGTGGGTCAGTGTTTAGTTGTACTTTTTACAGCAGACTGTATCAAGTACCTTGTGTTTTTCACGTACAAATGGTGTGGTTTTTCTACACGTAGATAAAGACATTGAGATTGTCTTGCACTTAGAAGTAAGGCAATTGCTGGGTGAGTTAAATGGGCTTGGCCCAAAGATTTCAGGTCTTCTGGGCTACCGAAGGGCACATAACTTATAGTCAAAAGTTGAATATAGTAATGACCAGTCGCGATTGTACAGAGTGCAGTGTAGCCGGTTTCAATTAACAAAAAGACCAGGCAAAAATGCAAAAGTGGAAAAACTGTTCCAGTGCTGCTGGTAAGAGGCTAATCCGACGTATTTTGTGACGACAAATCGAATGGTGCAAACCGCGTTGCTCTCCGACCAATACTTTTGCCTGTAGTGACAATTGAATGATCATTTATGTCATAATCACGTGCCCAGCAACGGCTCTTACTCCATGGAAACCAGGGATATTTGCAATTTTTTAACAGCTGCCGATGCCTGGCCCAATTCTGCATCTTTTGACACCTTAAAAATGTGGGTCAGTGTTTAGTTGTACTTTTTACAGCAGACTGTATCAAGTACCTTGTGGTTTTTATGTACAAATGGTGTGGTTTTTCTACACGTAGATAAAGACATTGAGATTGTCTTGCACTTAGAAGTAAGGCAATTGCTGGGTGAGTTAAATGGGCTTGGCCCAAAGATTTCAGGTCTTCTGGGCTACCGAAGGGCACATAACTTATAGTCAAAAGTTGAATATAGTAATGACCAGTCGCGATTGTACAGAGTACAGTGTAGCCGATTTCAATTAACAAAAATACCAGGTAAAAATGCAAAAGTGGAAAAACTGTTCCAGTGCTGCTGGTAAGAGGCTAATCCGACGTATTTTGTGACGAGAAATCGAATGGTGCAAACCGCGTTGCTCTCCGACCAATACTTTTGCCTGTAGTGACAATTGAATGATCATTTATGTCATAATCACGTGCCCAGCAACGGCTCTTACTCCATGGAAACCAGGGAAATTTCCAATTTTTCAACAGCTGCCGATGCCTGGCTCAATTCCGCATCTTTTGGCACCTTATAAATGTGGGTCAGTGTTTATTTGTACTTTTCACAGCAGACTGTATCAAGTACCTTGTGTTTTTTATGTACAAATGGTGTGGTTTTTCTACACGTAGATAAAGACATTGAGTTTGTCTTGCACTTAGAAGTAAGGCAATTGCTGGGTGAGTTAAATGGGCTTAGCCCAAAGATTTGACGTCTTCTGGGCTACCGAAGGGCACATAACTTATAATCAAAAGTTGAATATAGTAATGACCAGTCGCGATTGTACAGAGTACAGTGTAGCCGATTTCAATTGACAAAAAGACCAGGTAAAAATGCAAAAGTGGAAAAACTGTTCCAGTGCTGCTGGTAAGAGGCTAATCCGACGTATTTTGTGACGAGAAATCGAATGGTGCAAACCGCGTTGCTCTCCGACCAATACTTTTGGCTGTAGTGACAATTGAATGATCATTTATGTCATAATCACGTGCCCAGCAACGGCTCTTAGTCCATGGAAACCAGGGATATTTGCAATTTTTTAACAGTTGCCGATGCCTGGCCCAATTCTGCATCTTTTGGCACCTTAAAAATGTGGGTCAGTGTTTGGTTGTACTTTCTACAGCAGACTGTATCAAGTACCTTGTGTTTTTTATGTACAAATGGTGTGGTTTTTCTACACGTAGATAAAGACATTGAGATTGTCTTGCACTTAGAAGTAAGACAATTGCTGGGTCAGTTAAATGGGCTGGGCCCAAAGATTTCAGGTCTTCTGGGCTACCGAAGGGCACATAACTTATAGTCAAAAGTTGAATATAGTAATGACCAGTCGCGATTGTACAGAGTACAGTGTAGCCGATTTCAATTAACAAAAAGACCAGGCAAAAATGCAAAAGTGGAAAAACTGTTCCAGTGCTACTAGAAAGAGCCTAATCCGACGTATTTTGTGACGAGAAATCGAATGGTGCAAACCGCGTTGCTCTCCGACCAATACTTTTGGCTGTAGCGACAGATCAATGATCATTGATGTCATAATCACGTGCCCAGCAACGGCTCTTACTCCATGGAAACCAGGGATATTTGCAATTTTTCAACAGCTGCCGATGCCTGGCCCAATTCCACATCTTTTGGCACCTTATAAATGTGGGTCAGTGTTTAGTTGTACTTTTTACAGCAGGCTGTATCAAGTACCTTGTGTTTTTTATGTACAAATGGTCTGGTTTTTCTACACGTAGATAAAGACATTGAGATTGTCTTGGACTTAGAAGTAAGACAATTGCTGGGTGAGTTAAATGGGCTTAGCCCAAAGATTTCAGGTCTTCTGGGCTACCGAAGGGCACATAACTTATAGTCAAAAGTTGAATATAGTAATGACCAGTCGCGATTGTACAGAGTACAGTGTAGCCGATTTCAATTGAGAAAAAGACCAGGCAAAAATGCAAAAGTGGAAAAACTGTTCCAGTGCTGCTGGTAAGAGACTAATCCGACGTATTTTGTGACGAGAAATTGAATGGTGCAAGCCGCGTTGCTCTCCGACCAATACTTTTGGCTGTAGCGACAATTGATTGATCATTGATGTCATAATCACGTGCCCAGCAACGGCTCTTACTCCATGGAAACCAGGGAAATTTGCAATTTTTCAACAGCTGCCGATGCCTGGCTCAATTCCGCATCTTTTGGCACCTTACTGAAGTGGGTCAGTGTTTAGTTGTACTTTTTACAGCAGACTGTATCAAGTACCTTGTGTTTTTCACGTACAAATGGTGTGGTTTTTCTACACGTAGATAAAGACATTGAGATTGTCTTGCACTTAGAAGTAAGGCAATTGCTGGGTGAGTTAAATGGGCTTGGCCCAAAGATTTCAGGTCTTCTGGGCTACCGAAGGGCACATAACTTATAGTCAAAAGTTGAATATAGTAATGACCAGTCGCGATTGTACAGAGTGCAGTGTAGCCGGTTTCAATTAACAAAAAGACCAGGCAAAAATGCAAAAGTGGAAAAACTGTTCCAGTGCTGCTGGTAAGAGGCTAATCCGACGTATTTTGTGACGACAAATCGAATGGTGCAAACCGCGTTGCTCTCCGACCAATACTTTTGCCTGTAGTGACAATTGAATGATCATTTATGTCATAATCACGTGCCCAGCAACGGCTCTTACTCCATGGAAACCAGGGATATTTGCAATTTTTTAACAGCTGCCGATGCCTGGCCCAATTCTGCATCTTTTGACACCTTAAAAATGTGGGTCAGTGTTTAGTTGTACTTTTTACAGCAGACTGTATCAAGTACCTTGTGGTTTTTATGTACAAATGGTGTGGTTTTTCTACACGTAGATAAAGACATTGAGATTGTCTTGCACTTAGAAGTAAGGCAATTGCTGGGTGAGTTAAATGGGCTTGGCCCAAAGATTTCAGGTCTTCTGGGCTACCGAAGGGCACATAACTTATAGTCAAAAGTTGAATATAGTAATGACCAGTCGCGATTGTACAGAGTACAGTGTAGCCGATTTCAATTAACAAAAATACCAGGTAAAAATGCAAAAGTGGAAAAACTGTTCCAGTGCTGCTGGTAAGAGGCTAATCCGACGTATTTTGTGACGAGAAATCGAATGGTGCAAACCGCGTTGCTCTCCGACCAATACTTTTGCCTGTAGTGACAATTGAATGATCATTTATGTCATAATCACGTGCCCAGCAACGGCTCTTACTCCATGGAAACCAGGGAAATTTCCAATTTTTCAACAGCTGCCGATGCCTGGCTCAATTCCGCATCTTTTGGCACCTTATAAATGTGGGTCAGTGTTTATTTGTACTTTTCACAGCAGACTGTATCAAGTACCTTGTGTTTTTTATGTACAAATGGTGTGGTTTTTTCTACACGTAGATAAAGACATTGAGTTTGTCTTGCACTTAGAAGTAAGGCAATTGCTGGGTGAGTTAAATGGGCTTAGCCCAAAGATTTGACGTCTTCTGGGCTACCGAAGGGCACATAACTTATAATCAAAAGTTGAATATAGTAATGACCAGTCGCGATTGTACAGAGTACAGTGTAGCCGATTTCAATTGACAAAAAGACCAGGTAAAAATGCAAAAGTGGAAAAACTGTTCCAGTGCTGCTGGTAAGAGGCTAATCCGACGTATTTTGTGACGAGAAATCGAATGGTGCAAACCGCGTTGCTCTCCGACCAATACTTTTGGCTGTAGTGACAATTGAATGATCATTTATGTCATAATCACGTGCCCAGCAACGGCTCTTAGTCCCATGGAAACCAGGGATATTTGCAATTTTTTAACAGCTGCCGATGCCTGGCCCAATTCTGCATCTTTTGGCACCTTAAAAATGTGGGTCAGTGTTTGGTTGTACTTTCTACAGCAGACTGTATCAAGTACCTTGTGTTTTTTATGTACAAATGGTGTGGTTTTTCTACACGTAGATAAAGACATTGAGATTGTCTTGCACTTAGAAGTAAGACAATTGCTGGGTCAGTTAAATGGGCTGGGCCCAAAGATTTCAGGTCTTCTGGGCTACCGAAGGGCACATAACTTATAGTCAAAAGTTGAATATAGTAATGACCAGTCGCGATTGTACAGAGTACAGTGTAGCCGATTTCAATTAACAAAAAGACCAGGCAAAAATGCAAAAGTGGAAAAACTGTTCCAGTGCTACTAGAAAGAGCCTAATCCGACGTATTTTGTGACGAGAAATCGTATGGTGCAAACCGCGTTGCTCTCCGACCAATACTTTTGGCTGTAGCGACAGATCAATGATCATTGATGTCATAATCACGTGCCCAGCAACGGCTCTTACTCCATGGAAACCAGGGATATTTGCAATTTTTCAACAGCTGCCGATGCCTGGCCCAATTCCACATCTTTTGGCACCTTATAAATGTGGGTCAGTGTTTAGTTGTACTTTTTACAGCAGGCTGTATCAAGTACCTTGTGTTTTTTATGTACAAATGGTCTGGTTTTTCTACACGTAGATAAAGACATTGAGATTGTCTTGGACTTAGAAGTAAGACAATTGCTGGGTGAGTTAAATGGGCTTAGCCCAAAGATTTCAGGTCTTCTGGGCTACCGAAGGGCACATAACTTATAGTCAAAAGTTGAATATAGTAATGACCAGTCGCGATTGTACAGAGTACAGTGTAGCCGATTTCAATTGAGAAAAAGACCAGGCAAAAATGCAAAAGTGAAAAAACTGTTCCAGTGCTGCTGGTAAGAGACTAATCCGACGTATTTTGTGACGAGAAATCGAATGGTGCAAACCGCGTTGCTCTCCGACCAATACTTTTGGCTGTAGCGACAATTGATTGATCACTGATGTCATAATCACGTGCCCAGCAACGGCTCTTACTCCATGGAAACCAGGGAAATTTGCAATTTTTCAACAGCTGCCGATGCCTGGCTCAATTCCGCATCTTTTGGCACCTTACTGAAGTGGGTCAGTGTTTAGTTGTACTTTTTACAGCAGACTGTATCAAGTACCTTGTGTTTTTCACGTACAAATGGTGTGGTTATTCTACACGTAGATAAAGACATTAAGATTGTCTTGGACTTAGAAGTAAGGCAATTGCTGGGTGAGTTAAATGGGCTTAGCCGAAAGATTTGACGTCTTCTGGGCTACCGAAGGGCACATAACTTATAGTCAAAAGTTGAATATAGTAATGACCAGTCGCGATTGTACAGAGTACAGTTTAGCCGATTTCAATTAACAAAAAGACGAAGCAAAAATGCAAAAGTGGAAAAACTGTTCCAGTGCTGCTGGTAAGAGGCTAATCCGACGTATTTTGTGACGAGAAATCGAATGGTGCAAACCGCGTTGCTCTCCGACCAATACGGCCACAGACCCCCATTAGTTTTCCATAAGCGACAATGTTAACGTTTAGCGCTGTAGCTCAGTCCCAAACATTCCGAGGCCAATAAGTTTTGGTGCATACCTGGCCCAGCATGTGAGAAAGAAGCTGTAAAAATCTTGACATAGGTTGACCGTCAAAATCTGGACCTTTCCATGCCGGCAGCTGGGAGGGGTGCCCAGCAACGCCAAGGGGACGTCACTCGCAGCCTCATCACCACCTGTCTCCTTGTGTCCTCTCGCCCAGAATTTCAAACTTTCACCATTAAAACTCATACCTGCCCAAAGCTTAGACAATTTCCATCATTTTGATACCAAGCATGCACCTGTGCACCAAAAACGGCAGGCTGGCAGCACAAAAAGACTTTACACCCTAAAATACACAGAACTACAATCGTCCCTACTGAAAAACGGAAGTTGTAATGGGGGTCTGTGTCCATACTTTTGGCTGTAGCGACAGATCAATGATCATTGATGTCATAATCACGTGCCCAGCAACGGCTCTTACTCCATGGAAACCAGGGATATTTGCAATTTTTCAACAGCTGCCGATGCCTGGCCCAATTCCACATCTTTTGGCACCTTAAAAATGTGGGTCAGTGTTTAGTTGTACTTTTTACAGCAGACTGTATCAAGTACCTTGTGTTTTTTATGTACAAATGGTCTGGTTTTTCTACACGTAGATAAAGACATTGAGATTGTCTTGGACTTAGAAGTAAGACAATTGCTGGGTGAGTTGAATGGGCTTAGCCGAAAGATTTGACGTCTTCTGGGCTACCAAAGGGCACATAACTTATAGTCAAAAGTTGAATATAGTAATGACCAGTCGCGATTGTACAGAGTACAGTGTAGCCGGTTTCAATTAACAAAAAGACCAGGCAAAAATGCAAAAGTGGAAAAACTGTTCCAGTGCTGCTGGTAAGAGGCTAATCCGACGTATTTTGTGACGAGACATCGAATGGTGCAAAACCGCGTTGCTCTCCGACCAATACTTTTGGCTGTAGTGACAATTGAATGATCATTTATGTCATAATCACGTGCCAGCAACGGCTCTTACTCCATGGAAACCAGGGAAATTTGCAATTTTTCAACAGCTGCCGATGCCTGGCTCAATTCCGCATCTTTTGGCACCTTATTCATGTGGGTCTGTTTTCAGTTGTACTTTTTACAGCAGACTGTATCAAGTACCTTGTGTTTTTCACGTACAAATGGTGTGGTTTTTCTACACGTAGATAAAGACATTGAGCTTGTCTTGCACTTAGAAGTAAGGCAATTGCTGGTGAGTTAAATGGGCTTGGCCAAAGATTTGACGTCTTCTGGGCTACCGAAGGGCACATAACTTATAGTCAAAAGTTGAATATAGTAATGACCAGTCGCGATTGTAGAGAGTACAGTGTAGCCGATTTCAATTAACAAAAAGACCAGGCAAAAATGCAAAAGTGGAAAAAACTGTTCCAGTGCTGCTGGTAAGAGGCTAATCCGACGTATTTTGTGACGAGAAATCGAATGGTGCAAACCGCGTTGCTCTCCGACCACTACTTTTGGCTTTAGTGACAATTGAATGATCATTTATGTCATAATCACGTGCCCAGCAACGGCTCTTACTCCATGGAAACCAGGGATATTTGCAATTTTTCAACAGCTGCCGATGCCTGGCTCAATTCCGCATCTTTTGGCACCTTACTGAAGTGGGTCAGTGTTCAGTTGTACTTTTTACAGCAGACTGTATCAAGTACCTTGTGTTTTTCACGTACAAATGGTGTGGTTTTTCTACACGTAGATAAAGACATTGAGATTGTCTTGCACTTAGAAGTAAGGCAATTGCTGGGTGAGTTAAATGGGCTTAGCCCAAAGATTTGACGTCTTCTGGGCTACCGAAGGGCACATAACTTATAGTCAAAAGTTGAATATAGTAATGACCAGTCG
The DNA here is from genome assembly GCF_032854445.1 of Liolophura sinensis. Classification (NCBI taxonomy): domain Eukaryota; kingdom Metazoa; phylum Mollusca; class Polyplacophora; order Chitonida; family Chitonidae; genus Liolophura; species Liolophura sinensis. The sequence continues at coordinate 20,116 of NW_027018136.1, read as the reverse complement.
CGATTGTAGAGAGTACAGTGTAGCCGATTTCAATTAACAAAAAGACCAGGCAAAATGCAAAAGTGGAAAAACTGTTCCAGTGCTGCTGGTAAGAGGCTAATCCGACGTATTTTGTGACGAGAAATCGAATGGTGCAAACCGCGTTGCTCTCCGACCAATACTTTTGGCTTTAGTGACAATTGAATGATCATTTATGTCATAATCACGTGCCCAGCAACGGCTCTTACTCCATGGAAACCAGGGAAATTTGCAATTTTTCAACAGCTGCCGATGCCTGGCTCAATTCCGCATCTTTTGGCACCTTACTGAAGTGGGTCAGTGTTCAGTTGTACTTTTTACAGCAGACTGTATCAAGTACCTTGTGTTTTTCACGTACAAATGGTGTGGTTATTCTACACGTAGATAAAGACATTGAGATTGTCTTGGACTTAGAAGTAAGGCAATTGCTGGGTGAGTTTAAATGGGCTTAGCCGAAAGATTTGACGTCTTCTGGGCTACCGAAGGCCACATAACTTATAGTCAAAACTTGAATATAGTAATGACCAGTCGCGATTGTACAGAGTACAGTGTAGCCGATTTCATTTAACAAAAAGACGAAGCAAAAATGCAAAAGTGGAAAAACTGTTCCAGTGCTACTAGTAAGAGCCTAATCCGACGTATTTTGTGACGAGAAATCGAATGGTGCAAACCGCGTTGCTCTCCGACCAATACTTTTGGCTGTAGCGACAATTCAATGATCATTGATGTCATAATCACGTGCACAGCAACGGCTCTTACTCCATGGAAACCAGGGATATTTGTAATTTTTTTAACAGCTGCCGATGCCTGGCCCAATTCCGCATCTTTTGGGCACCTTATAAATGAGGGTCAATGTTTAGTTGTACTTTTCACTGCAGACTGTATCAAGTACCTTGTGTTTTTCACGTACAAATGGTGTGGTTTTTCTACACGTAGATAAAGACATTGAGATTGTCTTGGACTTAGAAGTAAGACAATTGCTGGGTGAGTTGAATGGGCTTAGCCGATAGATTTGACGTCTTCTGGGCTACCGAAGGGCACATAACTTATAGTCAAAAGTTGAATATAGTAATGACCAGTCGCGATTGTACAGAGTGCAGTGTAGCCGATTTCAATTAACAAAAAGACCAGGTAAAAATGCAAAAGTGGAAAAACTGTTCCAGTGCTGCTGGTAAGAGGCTAATCCGACGTATTTTGTGACGAGAAATCGAATGGTGCAAACCGCGTTGCTCTCCGACCAATACTTTTGGCTGTAGTGACAATTGAATGATCATTCATGTCATAATCACGTGCCCAGCAACGGCTCTTACTCCATGGAAACCAGGGAAATTTGCAATTTTTCAACAGCTGCCGATGCCTGGCTCAATTCCGCATCTTTTGGCACCTTACTGAAGTGGGTTAGTGTTCAGTTTGTACTTTTTACAGCAGACTGTATCAAGTACCTTGTGTTTTTCACGTACAAATGGTGTGGTTTTTCTACACGTAGATAAAGACATTGAGATTGTCTTGCACTTAGAAGTAAGGCAATTGCTGGGTGAGTTAAATGGGCTTAGCCCAAAGATTTGACGTCTTCTGGTCTACCGAAGGGCACATAACTTATAGTCAAAAGTTGAATATAGTAATGACCAGTCGCGATTGTACAGAGTACAGTTTAGCCGATTTCAATTAACAAAAGACGAAGCAAAAATGCAAAAGTTGAAAAAGTGTTCCAGTGCTGCTGGTAAGAGGCTAATCCGACTTATTTTGTGACGAGAAATCGAATGGTGCAAACCGCGTTGCTCTCCGACCAATACTTTTGGCTGTAGCGACAGATCAATGATCATTGATGTCATAATCACGTGCCCAGCAACGGCTCTTACTCCATGGAAACCAGGGATATTTGCAATTTTTCAACAGCTGCGATGCCTGGCCCAATTCCACATCTTTTGGCACCTTAAAAATGTGGGTCAGTGTTTAGTTGTACTTTTTACAGCAGACTGTATCAAGTACCTTGTGTTTTTTATGTACAAATGGTCTGGTTTTTCTACACGTAGATAAAGACATTGAGATTGTCTTGGACTTAGAAGTAAGACAATTGCTGGGTGAGATAAATGGGCTTGGCCCAAAGATTTGACGTGTTCTGGGCTACCTTAGGGCACATAACTTATAGTCAAAAGTTGAATATAGTAATGACCAGTCGCGATTGTACAGAGTACAGTGTAGCCGATTTTAATTAACAAAAAGACCAGGTAAAAATGCAAAAGTGGAAAAACTGTTCCAGTGCTGCTGGTAAGAGGCTAATCCGACGTATTTTGTGACGAGAAATCGAATGCTGCAAACCGCGTTGCTCTCCGACCAATACTTTTGGCTGTAGTGACAATTGAATGATCATTTATGTCATAATCACGTGCCCAGCAACGGCTCTTACTCCATGGAAACCAGGGAAATTTGCAATTTTTCAACAGCTGCCGATGCCTGGCTCAATTCCGCATCTTTTGGCACCTTACTAAAGTGGGTTAGTGTTCAGTTGTACTTTTTACAGCAGACTGTATCAAGTACCTTGTGTTTTTCACGTACAAATGGTGTGGTTTTTCTACACGTAGATAAAGACATTGAGATTGTCTTGCACTTAGAAGTAAGGCAATTGCTGGGTGAGTTAAATGGGCTTAGCCCAAAGATTTCAGGTCTTCTTGGCTACCGAAGGGCACATAACTTATAGTCAAAAGTTGAATATAGTAATGACCAGTCGCGATTGTACAGACTGCAGTGTAGCCGGTTTCAATTAACAAAAAGACCAGGTAAAAATGCAAAGTGGAAAAACTGTTCCAGTGCTGCTGGTAAGAGGCTAATCCGACGTATTTTGTGACGACAAATCGAATGGTGCAAACCGCGTTGCTCTCCGACCAATACTTTTGGCTGTAGCGACAGATCAATGATCATTTATGTCATAATCACGTGCCCAGCAACGGGCTCTTACTCCATGGAAACCAGGGATATTTGCAATTTTTTAACAGCTGCCGATGCCTGGCCCAATTCCACATCTTTTGGCACCTTTTAAATGTGGGTCAGTGTTTAGTTGTACTTTTTACAGCAGACTGTATCAAGTACCTTGTGTTTTTCACGTACAAATGGTGTGGTTTTTCTACACGTAGATAAAGACATTGAGATTGTCTTGCACTTAGAAGTAAGGCAATTGCTGGGTGAGTTAAATGCGCTTAGCCGAAAGATTTCAGGTCTTCTGGGCTACCGAAGGGCACATAACTTATAGTCAAAAGTTGAATATAGTAATGACCAGTCGCGATTGTACAGAGTGCAGTGTAGCCGGTATCAATTAACAAAAAGACGAAGCAAAAATGCAAAAGTGGAAAAACTGTTCCGGTGCTACTAGTAAGAGCCTAATCCGACGTATTTTGTGACGAGAAATCGAATGGTGCAATCCGCGTTGCTCTCCGACCAATACTTTTGGCTGTAGCGACAATTGAATGATCATTTATGTCATAATCACGTGCGTAGCAACGGCTCTTACTCCATAGAAACCAGGGAAATTTGCAATTTTTCAACAGCTGCGATGCCTGGCTCAATTCCGCATCTTTTGGCACCTTACTGAAGTGGGTTAGTGTTCAGTTGTACTTTTTACAGCAGACTGTATCAAGTACCTTGTGTTTTTCACGTACAAATGGTGTGGTTTTTCTACACGTAGATAAAGACATTGAGATTGTCTTGCACTTAGAAGTAAGGCAATTGCTGGGTGAGTTAAATGGGCTTGGCCCAAAGATTTGATCTCTTCTGGGCTACCGAAGGGCACATAACTTATAGTCAAAAGTTGAATATAGTAATGACCAGTCGCAATTGTACAGAGTACAGTTTAGCCGATTTCAATTAACAAAAAGACGAAGCAAAAATGCAAAAGTGGAAAAACTGTTCCAGTGCTACTAGTAAGAGGCTAATCGACGTATTTTGTGACGAGAAATCGAATGGTGCAAACCGCGTTGCTCTCCGACCAATACTTTTGGCTGTAGCGACAGATCAATGATCATTGATGTCATAATCACGTGCCCAGCAACGGCTCTTACTCCATGGAAACCAGGGATATTTGCAATTTTTTAACAGCTGCCGATGCCTGGCCCAATTCCACATCTTTTGGCACCCTTATAAATGTGGGTCAGTGTTTAGTTGTACTTTTTACAGCAGACTGTATCAAGTACCTTGTGTTTTTTATGTACAAATGGTGTGGTTTTTCTACACGTAGATAAAGACATTGAGATTGTCTTGGACTTAGAAGTAAGACAATTGCTGGGTGAGTTAAATGGGCTTAGCCCAAAGATTTGACGTCTTCTGGGCTACCGAAGGGCACATAACTTATAGTCAAAAGTTGAATATAGTAATGACCAGTCGCGATTGTACAGAGTACAGTGTAGCCGATTTCAATTAACGAAAAGACCAGGTAAAAATGCAAAAGTGGAAAAACTGTTTCCAGTGCTGCTGGTAAGAGGCTAATCCGACGTATTTTGTGACGAGAAATCGAATGGTGCAAACCGCGTTGCTCTCCGACCAATACTTTTGGCTGTAGCGACAGATCAATGATCATTGATGTCATAATCACGTGCCCAGCCACGGCTTTTACTCCATGGAAACCAGGGATATTTGCAATTTTTCAACAGCTGCCGATGCCTGGCCCAATTCCACATCTTTTGGCACCTTAAAAATGTGGGTCAGTGTTTAGTTGTACTTTTTACAGCAGACTGTATCAAGTACCTTGTGTTTTTTATGTACAAATGGTCTGGTTTTTCTACACGTAGATAAAGACATTGAGATTGTCTTGGACTTAGAAGTAAGACAATTGCTGGGTGAGTTAAATGGGCTTGGCCCAAAGATTTGACGTGTTCTGGGCTACCGAAGGGCACATAACTTATAGTCAAAAGTTGAATATAGTAATGACCAGTCGCGATTGTACAGAGTACAGTGTAGCCGATTTTAATTAACAAAAAGACCAGGTAAAAATGCAAAAGTGGAAAAACTGTTCCAGTGCTGCTGGTAAGAGGCTAATCCGACGTATTTTGTGACGAGAAATCGAATGCTGCAAACCGCGTTGCTCTCCGACCAATACTTTTGGCTGTAGTGACAATTGAATGATCATTTATGTCATAATCACGTGCCCAGCAACGGCTCTTACTCCATGGAAACCAGGGAAATTTGCAATTTTTCAACAGCTGCCGATGCCTGGCTCAATTCCGCATCTTTTGGCACCTTACTAAAGTGGGTTAGTGTTCAGTTGTACTTTTTACAGCAGACTGTATCAAGTACCTTGTGTTTTTCACGTACAAATGGTGTGGTTTTTCTACACGTAGATAAAGACATTGAGATTGTCTTGCACTTAGAAGTAAGGCAATTGCTGGGTGAGTTAAATGGGCTTAGCCCAAAGATTTCAGGTCTTCTTGGCTACCGAAGGGCACATAACTTATAGTCAAAAGTTGAATATAGTAATGACCAGTCGCGATTGTACAGACTGCAGTGTAGCCGGTTTCAATTAACAAAAAGACAAGGTAAAAATGCAAAGTGGAAAAACTGTTCCAGTGCTGCTGGTAAGAGGCTAATCGACGTATTTTGTGACGACAAATCGAATGGTGCAAACCGCGTTGCTCTCCGACCAATACTTTTGGCTGTAGCGACAGATCAATGATCATTTATGTCATAATCACGTGCCCAGCAACGGCTCTTACTCCATGGAAACCAGGGATATTTGCAATTTTTTAACAGCTGCCGATGCCTGGCCCAATTCCACATCTTTTGGCACCTTTTAAATGTGGGTCAGTGTTTAGTTGTACTTTTTACAGCAGACTGTATCAAGTACCTTGTGTTTTTCACGTACAAATGGTGTGGTTTTTCTACACGTAGATAAAGACATTGAGATTGTCTTGCACTTAGAAGTAAGGCAATTGCTGGGTGAGTTAAATGCGCTTAGCCGAAAGATTTCAGGTCTTCTGGGCTACCGAAGGGCACATAACTTATAGTCAAAAGTTGAATATAGTAATGACCAGTCGCGATTGTACAGAGTGCAGTGTAGCCGGTATCAATTAACAAAAAGACGAAGCAAAAATGCAAAAGTGGAAAAACTGTTCCAGTGCTACTAGTAAGAGGCTAATCCGACGTATTTTGTGACGAGAAATCGAATGGTGCAAACCGCGTTGCTCTCCGACCAATACTTTTAGCTGTAGTGACAATTGAATGATCATTTATGTCATAATCACGTGCCCAGCAACGGCTCTTACTCCATGGAAACCAGGGAAATTTGCAATTTTTCAACAGCTGCCGATGCCTGGCTCAATTCCGCATCTTTTGGCACCTTATAAATGTGGGTCAGTGTTTAGTTGTACTTTTCACAGCAGACTGTATCAAGTACCTTGTGTTTTCTATGTACAAATGGTGTGGTGGTGTGGTTTTTCTACACGTAGATAAAGACATTGAGATTGTCTTGGACTTAGAAGTAAGACAATTGCTGGGTGAGTTAAATGGGCTTGGCCAAAGATTTCAGGTCTTCTGGGCTACCGAAGGGCACATAACTTATAGTCAAAAGTTGAATATAGTAATGACCAGTCGCGATTGTACAGAGTACAGTGTAGCCGATTTCAATTAACAAAAAGACCAGGCAAAAATGCAAAAGTGGAAAAACTGTTCCGGTGCTACTAGTAAGAGCCTAATCCGACGTATTTTGTGACGAGAAATCGAATGGTGCAATCCGCGTTGCTCTCCGACCAATACTTTGGCTGTAGCGACAATTGAATGATCATTTATGTCATAATCACGTGCGTAGCAACGGCTCTTACTCCATAGAAACCAGGGAAATTTGCAATTTTTCAACAGCTGCCGATGCCTGGCTCAATTCCGCATCTTTTGGCACCTTACTGAAGTGGGTTAGTCTTCAGTTGTACTTTTTACAGCAGACTGTATCAAGTACCTTGTGTTTTTCACGTACAAATGGTGTGGTTTTTCTACACGTAGATAAAGACATTGAGATTGTCTTGCACTTAGAAGTAAGGCAATTGCTGGGTGAGTTAAATGGGCTTGGCCCAAAGATTTGATCTCTTCTGGGCTACCGAAGGGCACATAACTTATAGTCAAAAGTTGAATATAGTAATGACCAGTCGCAATTGTACAGAGTACAGTTTAGCCGATTTCAATTAACAAAAAGACGAAGCAAAAATGCAAAAGTGGAAAAACTGTTCCAGTGCTACTAGTAAGAGGCTAATCCGACGTATTTTGTGACGAGAAATCGAATGGTGCAAACCGCGTTGCTCTCCGACCAATACTTTTGGCTGTAGCGACAGATCAATGATCATTGATGTCATAATCACGTGCCCAGCAACGGCTCTTACTCCATGGAAACCAGGGATATTTGCAATTTTTTAACAGCTGCCGATGCCTGGCCCAATTCCACATCTTTTGGCACCTTATAAATGTGGGTCAGTGTTTAGTTGTACTTTTTACAGCAGACTGTATCAAGTACCTTGTGTTTTTTATGTACAAATGGTGTGGTTTTTCTACACGTAGATAAAGACATTGAGATTGTCTTGGACTTAGAAGTAAGACAATTGCTGGGTGAGTTAAATGGGCTTAGCCCAAAGATTTGACGTCTTCTGGGCTACCGAAGGGCACATAACTTATAATCAAAAGTTGAATATAGTAATGACCAGTCGCGATTGTACAGAGTACAGTGTAGCCGATTTCAATTAACGAAAAGACCAGGTAAAAATGCAAAAGTGGAAAAACTGTTCCAGTGCTGCTGGTAAGAGGCTAATCCGACGTATTTTGTGACGAGAAATCGAATGGTGCAAACCGCGTTGCTCTCCGACCAATACTTTTGGCTGTAGCGACAGATCAATGATCATTGATGTCATAATCACGTGCCCAGCAACGGCTCTTACTCCATGGAAACCAGGGATATTTGCAATTTTTCAACGGCTGCCGATGCCTGGCCCAATTCCACATCTTTTGGCACCTTAAAAATGTGGGTCAGTGTTTAGTTGTACTTTTTACAGCAGACTGTATCAAGTACCTTGTGTTTTTTATGTACAAATGATCTGGTTTTTCTACACGTAGATAAAGACATTGAGATTGTCTTGGACTTAGAAGTAAGACAATTGCTGGGTGAGTTAAATGGGCTTGGCCCAAAGATTTGACGTGTTCTGGGCTACCGAAGGGCACATAACTTATAGTCAAAAGTTGAATATAGTAATGACCAGTCGCGATTGTACAGAGTACAGTGTAGCCGATTTTAATTAACAAAAAGACCAGGTAAAAATGCAAAAGTGGAAAAACTGTTCCAGTGCTGCTGGTAAGAGGCTAATCCGACGTATTTTGTGACGAGAAATCGAATGCTGCAAACCGCGTTGCTGTCCGACCAATACTTTTGGCTGTAGTGACAATTGAATGATCATTTATGTCATAATCACGTGCCCAGCAACGGCTCTTACTCCATGGAAACCAGGGAAATTTGCAATTTTTCAACAGCTGCCGATGCCTGGCTCAATTCCGCATCTTTTGGCACCTTACTAAAGTGGGTTAGTGTTCAGTTGTACTTTTTACAGCAGACTGTATCAAGTACCTTGTGTTTTTCACGTACAAATGGTGTGGTTTTTCTACACGTAGATAAAGACATTGAGATTGTCTTGGACTTAGAAGTAAGGCAATTGCTGGGTGAGTTAAATGGGTTTGGCCCAAAGATTTCAGGTCTTCTGGGCTACCGAAGGGCACATAACTTATAGTCAAAAGTTGAATATAGTAATGACCAGTCGCGATTGTACAGAGTACAGTGTAGCCGATTTCAATTAACAAAAAGACCAGGTAAAAATGCAAAAGTGGAAAAACTGTTCCAGTGCTGCTGGTAAGAGGCTAATCCGACGTATTTTGTGACGAGAAATCGAATGGTGCAAACCGCGTTGCTCTCCGACCAATACTTTTGGCTGTAGTGACAATTGAATGATCATTGATGTCATAATCACGTGCCCAGCAACGGCTCTTACTCCATGGAAACCAGGGAAATTTGCAATTTTTCAACAGCTGCCGATGCCTGGCTCAATTCCGCATCTTTTGGCACCTTACTGAAGTGGGTCAGTGTTCAGTTGTACTTTTTACAGCAGACTGTATCAAGTACCTTGTGGTTTTCAGGTACAAATGGTGTAGTTTTTCTACACGTAGATAAAGACATTGAGATTGTCTTGCACTTAGAGGTAATGCAATTGCTGGGTGAGTTAAATAGGCTTGGCCCAAAGATTTGACGTCTTCTGGGCTACCGAAGGGCACATAACTTATAGTCAAAAGTTGAATATAGTAATGACCAGTCGCGATTGTAGAGAGTACAGTGTAGCCGATTTTAATTAACAAAAAGACCAGGCAAAAATGCAAAAGTGGAAAAACTGTTCCAGTGCTTCTGGTAAGAGGCTAATCCGACGTATTTTGTGACGAGAAATCGAATGGTGCAAACCGCGTTGCTCTCCGACCAATACTTTTGGCTGTAGCGACAACTGATTGATCATTGATGTCATAATCACGTGCCCAGCAACGGCTCTTACTCCATGGAAACCAGGGATATTTGCAATTTTTTAACAGCTGCCGATGCCTGGCCCAATTCTGCATCTTTTGGCACCTTAAAAATGTGGGTCAGTGTTTAGGTGTACTTTTTACAGCAGACTGTATCAAGTACCTTGTTGTTTTTATGTAAAAATGGTGTGGTTTTTCTACACGTAGATAAAGACATTGAGATTGTCTTCGACTTAGAAGTAAGGCAATTGCTGGGTGAGTTAAATGGGCTTGGCCCAAAGATTTCAGGTCTTCTGGGCTACCGAAGGGCACATAACTTATAGTCAAAAGTTGAATATAGTAATGACCAGTCGCGATTGTACAGAGTACAGTGTAGCCGATTTCAATTAACAAAAAGACCAGGCAAAAATGCAAAAGTGGAAAAACTGTTCCAGTGCTACTATTAAGAGCCTAATCCGACGTATTTTGTGACGAGAAATCGAATGGTGCAATCCGCGTTTCTCTCCGACCAATACTTTTGGCTGTAGCGACAATTGAATGATCATTGATGTCATAATCACGTGCCCAGCAACGGCTCTTACTCCATGGAAACCAGGGAAATTTGCAATTTTTCAACAGCTGCCGATGCCTGGCTCAATTCCGCATCTTTTGGCACCTTACTGAAGTGGGTTAGGGTTCAGTTGTACTTTTTACAGCAGACTGTATCAAGTACCTTGTGTTTTTCACGTACAAATGGTGTGGTTTTTCTACACGTAGATAAAGACATTGAGATTGTCTTGCACTTAGAAGTAAGGCAATTGCTGGGTGAGTTAAATGGGCTTGGCCCAAAGATTTCAGGTCTTCTTGGCTATCGAAGGGCACATAACTTATAGTCAAAAGTTGAATATAGTAATGACCAGTCGCGATTGTACAGAGTGCAGTGTAGCCGGTTTCAATTAACAAAAAGACCAGGTAAAAATGCAAAAGTGGAAAAACTGTTCCAGTGCTGCTGGTAAGAGGCTAATCCGACGTATTTTGTGACGACAAATCGAATGGTGCAAACCGCGTTGCTCTCCGACCAATACTTTTGCCTGTAGTGACAATTGAATGATCATTTATGTCATAATCACGTGCCCAGCAACGGCTCTTACTCCATGGAAACCAGGGAAATTTGCAATTTTTCAACAGCTGCCGATGCCTGGCTCAATTCCGCATCTTTTGGCACCTTACTGAAGTGGGTCAGTGTTCAGTTGTACTTTTTACAGCAGACTGTATCAAGTACCTTGTGGTTTTCACGTACAAATGGTGTAGTTTTTCTACACGTAGATAAAGACATTGAGATTGTCTTGCACTTAGAAGTAATGCAATTGCTGGGTGAGTTAAATGGGCTTGGCCCAAAGATTTGACGTCTTCTGGGCTACCGAAGGGCACATAACTTATAGTCAAAAGTTGAATATAGTAATGACCAGTCGCGATTGTACAGAGTACAGTGTAGCCGATTTCAATTAACAAAAAGTCCAGGCAAAATTGCAAAAGTGGAAAAAACTGTTCCAGTGCTGCTGGTAAGAGGCTAATCCGACGTATTTTGTGACGAGAAATCGAATGGTGCAAACCGCGTTGCTCTCCGACCAATACTTTTGGCTGTAGTGACAATTGAATGATCATTTATGTCATAATCACGTGCCCAGCAACGGCTCTTACTCCATGGAAACCAGGGAAATTTGCAATTTTTCAACAGCTGCCGATGCCTGGCTCAATTCCGCATCATTTGGCACCTTACTGAAGTGGGTTAGTGTTCAGTTGTACTTTTTACAGCAGACTGTATCAAGTACCTTGTGTTTTTCACGTACAAATGGTGTGGTTTTTCTACACGTAGATAAAGACATTGAGATTGTCTTGCACTTAGAAGTAAGGCAATTGCTGGGTGAGTTGAATGGGCTTAGCCGATAGATTTGACGTTTTCTGGGCTACCGAAGGGCACATAACTTATAGTCAAAAGTTGAATATAGTAATGACCAGTCGCGATTGTACAGAGTACAGTGTAGCCGATTTCAATTAACAAAAAGACCAGGTAAAAATGCAAAAGTGGAAAAAATGTTCTAGTGCTGCCTGTAAGAGACTAATCCGACGTATTTTGTGACGAGAAATCGAATGGTGCAAACCGCGTTGCTCTCCGACCAATACTTTTGGCTGTAGTGACAATTGAATGATAATTTATGTAATAATCACGTGCCCAGCAACGGCTCTTACTCCATGGAAACCAGGGAAATTTGCAATTTTTCAACAGCTGCCGACGCCTGGCTCAATTCCGCATCTTTTGGCACCTTACTGAAGTGGGTCAGTGTTCAGTTGTACTTTTTACAGCAGACTGTATCAAGTACCTTGTGTTTTTCACGTACAAATGGTGTGGTTTTTCTACACGTAGATAAAGACATTGAGATTGTCTTGCACTTAGAAGTAAGGCAATTGCTGGGTGAGTTAAATGGGCTTGGCCCAAAGATTTGATGTCTTCTGGGCTACCGAAGGGCACATAACTTATAGTCAAAAGTTGAATATAGTAATGACCAGTCGCGATTGTACAGGGTACAGTTTAGCCGATTTCAATTAACAAAAAGACGAAGCAAAAATGCAAAAGTGGAAAAACTGTTCCAGTGCTACTAGTAAGAGGCTAATCCGACGTATTTTGTGACGAGAAATCGAATGGTGCAAACCGCGTTGCTCTCCGACCAATACTTTTGGCTGTAGCGACAGATCAATGATCATTGATGTCATAATCACGTGCCCAGCAACGGCTCTTACTCCATGGAAACCAGGGATATTTGCAATTTTTTAACAGCTGCCGATGCCTGGCCCAATTCCACATCTTTTGGCACCTTATAAATGTGGGTCAGTGTTTAGTTGTACTTTTTACAGCAGACTGTATCAAGTACCTTGTGTTTTTTATGAACAAATGGTGTGGTTTTTCTACACGTAGATAAAGACATTGAGATTGTCTTGGACTTAGAAGTAAGACAATTGCTGGGTGAGTTAAATGTGCTTGGCCCAAAGATTTGACGTCTTCTGGGCTACCGAAGGGCACATAACTTATAGTCAAAAGTTGAATATAGTAATGACCAGTCGCGATTGTACAGAGTACAGTGTAGCCGATTTCAATTAACGAAAAGAGCAGGTAAAAATGCAAAAGTGGAAAAACTGTTCCAGTGCTGCTGGTAAGAGGCTAATCCGACGTATTTTGTGACGAGAAATCGAATGGTGCAAACCGCGTTGCTCTCCGACCAATACTTTTGGCTGTAGTGACAATTGAATGATCATTTATGTCATAATCACGTGCCCAGTAACGGCTCTTACTCCATGGAAACCAGGGAAATTTGCAATTTTTCAACAGCTGCCGACGCCTGGCTCAATTCCGCATCTTTTGGCACCTTACTGAAGTGGGTCAGTGTTCAGTTGTACTTTTTACAGCAGACTGTATCAAGTACCTTGTGTTTTTCACGTACAAATGGTGTGGTTTTTCTACACGTAGATAAAGACATTGAGATTGTCTTGCACTTAGAAGTAAGGCAATTGCTGGGTGAGTTAAATGGGCTTGGCCCAAAGATTTGATGTCTTCTGGGCTACCGAAGGGCACATAACTTATAGTCAAAAGTTGAATATAGTAATGACCAGTCGCGATTGTACAGAGTACAGTTTAGCCGATTTCAATTAACAAAAAGACGAAGCAAAAATGCAAAAGTGGAAAAACTGTTCCAGTGCTACTAGTAAGAGGCTAATCCGACGTATTTTGTGACGACAAATCGAATGGTGCAAACCGCGTTGCTCTCCGACCAATACTTTTGGCTGTAGCGACAGATCAATGATCATTGATGTCATAATCACGTGCCCAGCAACGGCTCTTACTCCATGGAAACCAGGGATATTTGCAATTTTTTAACAGCTGCCGATGCCTGGCCCAATTCCACATCTTTTGGCACCTTATAAATGTGGGTCAGTGTTTAGTTGTACTTTTTACAGCAGACTGTATCAAGTACCTTGTGTTTTTTATGTACAAATGGTGTGGTTTTTCTACACGTAGATAAAGACATTGAGAATGTCTTGGACTTAGAAGTAAGACAATTGCTGGGTGAGTTAAATGGGCTTAGCCCAAAGATTTGACGTCTTCTGGGCTACCGAAGGGCACATAACTTATAGTCAAAAGTTGAATATAGTAATGACCAGTCGCGATTGTACAGAGTACAGTGTAGCCGATTTCAATTAACGAAAAGACCAGGTAAAAATGCAAAAGTGGAAAAACTGTTCCAGTGCTGCTGGTAAGAGGCTAATCCGACGTATTTTGTGACGAGAAATCGAATGGTGCAAACCGCGTTGCTCTCCGACCAATACTTTTGGCTGTAGTGACAATTGAATGATCATTTATGTCATAATCACGTGCCCAGTAACGGCTCTTACTCCATGGAAACCAGGGAAATTTGCAATTTTTCAACAGCTGCCGATGCCTGGCTCAATTCCGCATCTTTTGGCACCTTACTGAAGTGGGTCAGTGTTCAGTTGTACTTTTTACAGCAGACTGTATCAAGTACCTTGTGGTTTTCACGTACAAATGGTGTAGTTTTTCTACACGTAGATAAAGACATTGAGATTGTCTTGCACTTAGAGGTAATGCAATTGCTGGGTGAGTGAAATTGGCTTGGCCCAAAGATTTGACGTCTTCTGGGCTACCGAAGGGCACATAACTTATAGTCAAAAGTTGAATATAGTAATGACCAGTCGCGATTGTACAGAGTACAGTGTAGCCGATTTTAATTAACAAAAAGACCAGGCAAAAATGCAAAAGTGGAAAAACTGTTCCAGTGCTTCTGGTAAGAGGCTAATCCGACGTATTTTGTGACGAGAAATCGAATGGTGCAAACCGCGTTGCTCTCCGACCAATACTTTTGGCTGTAGCGACAATTGATTGATCATTGATGTCATAATCACGTGCCCAGCAACGGCTCTTACTCCATGGAAACCAGGGATATTTGCAATTTTTTAACAGCTGCCGATGCCTGGCCCAATTCTGCATCTTTTGGCACCTTATAAATGTGGGTCAGTGTTTAGTTGTACTTTTCACAGCAGACTGTATCAAGTACCTTGTTGTTTTTATGTACAAATGGTGTGGTTTTTCTACACGTAGATAAAGACATTGAGATTGTCTTGGACTTAGAAGTAAGGCAATTGCTGGGTGAGTTAAATGGGCTTGGCCCAAAGATTTCAGGTCTTCTGGGCTACCGAAGGGCACATAACTTATAGTCAAAAGTTGAATATAGTAATGACCAGTCGCGATTGTACAGAGTACAGTGTAGCCGATTTCAATTAACGAAAAGACCAGGTAAAAATGCAAAAGTGGAAAAACTGTTCCAGTGCTGCTGGTAAGAGGCTAATCCGACGTATTTTGTGACGAGAAATCGAATGGTGCAAACCGCGTTGCTCTCCGACCAATACTTTTGGCTGTAGTGACAATTCAATGATCATTGATGTCATAATCACGTGCCCAGCAACGGCTCTTACTCCATGGAAACCAGGGAAATTTGCAATTTTTCAACAGCTGCCGATGCCTGGCTCAATTCCGCATCTTTTGGCACCTTACTGAAGTGGGTCAGTGTTCAGTTGTACTTTTTACAGCAGACTGTATCAAGTACCTTGTGGTTTTCAGGTACAAATGGTGTAGTTTTTCTACACGTAGATAAAGACATTGAGATTGTCTTGCACTTAGAGGTAATGCAATTGCTGGGTGAGTTAAATGGGCTTGGCCCAAAGATTTGACGTCTTCTGGGCTACCGAAGGGCACATAACTTATAGTCAAAAGTTGAATATAGTAATGACCAGTCGCGATTGTAGAGAGTACAGTGTAGCCGATTTTAATTAACAAAAAGACGAAGCAAAAATGCAAAAGTGGAAAAACTGTTCCAGTGCTTCTGGTAAGAGGCTAATCCGACGTATTTTGTGACGAGAAATCGAATGGTGCAAACCGCGTTGCTCTCCGACCAATACTTTTGGCTTTAGTGACAATTGAATGATCATTTATGTCATAATCACGTGCCCAGCAACGGCTCTTACTCCATGGAAACCAGGGAAATTTGCAATTTTTCAACAGCTGCCGATGCCTGGCTCAATTCCGCATCTTTTGGCACCTTACTGAAGTGGGTCAGTGTTCAGTTGTAATTTTTACAGCAGACTGTATCAAGTACCTTGTGTTTTTCACGTACAAATGGTGTGGTTATTCTACACGTAGATAAAGACATTGAGATTGTCTTGGACTTAGAAGTAAGGCAATTGCTGGGTGAGTTAAATGGGCTTAGCCGAAAGATTTGACGTCTTCTGGGCTACCGAAGGGCACATAACTTATAGTCAAAAGTTGAATATAGTAATGACCAGTCGCGATTGTACAGAGTACAGTGTAGCCGATTTCATTTAACAAAAAGACGAAGCAAAAATGCAAAAGTGGAAAAACTGTTCCAGTGCTACTAGTAAGAGCCTAATCCGACGTATTTTGTGACGAGAAATCGAATGGTGCAAACCGCGTTGCTCTCCGACCAATACTTTTGGCTGTAGCGACAATTCAATGATCATTGATGTCATAATCACGTGCACAGCAACGGCTCTTACTCCATGGAAACCAGGGATATTTGTAATTTTTTTAACAGCTGCCGATGCCTGGCCCAATTCCGCATCTTTTGGCACCTTATAAATGAGGGTCAATGTTTAGTTGTACTTTTCACTGCAGACTGTATCAAGTACCTTGTGTTTTTCACGTAGAAATGGTCTGGTTTTTCTACACGTAGATAAAGACATTGAGATTGTCTTGGACTTAGAAGTAAGACAATTGCTGGGTGAGTTGAATGGGCTTAGCCGATAGATTTGACGTCTTCTGGGCTACCGAAGGGCACATAACTTATAGTCAAAAGTTGAATATAGTAATGACCAGTCGCGATTGTACAGAGTACAGTGTAGCCGATTTCAATTAACAAAAAGACCAGGCAAAAATGCAAAAGTGGAAAAACTGTTCCAGTGCTACTATTAAGAGCCTAATCCGACGTATTTTGTGACGAGAAATCGAATGGTGCAA
Organism: Liolophura sinensis; assembly: GCF_032854445.1. Classification (NCBI taxonomy): domain Eukaryota; kingdom Metazoa; phylum Mollusca; class Polyplacophora; order Chitonida; family Chitonidae; genus Liolophura; species Liolophura sinensis. The sequence continues at coordinate 3,501 of NW_027018136.1, read as the reverse complement.
TCCGCGTTTCTCTCCGACCAATACTTTTGGCTGTAGCGACAATTGAATGATCATTGATGTCATAATCACGTGCCCAGCAACGGCTCTTACTCCATGGAAACCAGGGAAATTTGCAATTTTTCAACAGCTGCCGATGCCTGGCTCAATTCCGCATCTTTTGGCACCTTACTGAAGTGGGTTAGGGTTCAGTTGTACTTTTTACAGCAGACTGTATCAAGTACCTTGTGTTTTTCACGTACAAATGGTGTGGTTTTTCTACACGTAGATAAAGACATTGAGATTGTCTTGCACTTAGAAGTAAGGCAATTGCTGGGTGAGTTAAATGGGCTTGGCCCAAAGATTTCAGGTCTTCTTGGCTATCGAAGGGCACATAACTTATAGTCAAAAGTTGAATATAGTAATGACCAGTCGCGATTGTACAGAGTGCAGTGTAGCCGGTTTCAATTAACAAAAAGACCAGGTAAAAATGCAAAAGTGGAAAAACTGTTCCAGTGCTGCTGGTAAGAGGCTAATCCGACGTATTTTGTGACGACAAATCGAATGGTGCAAACCGCGTTGCTCTCCGACCAATACTTTTGCCTGTAGTGACAATTGAATGATCATTTATGTCATAATCACGTGCCCAGCAACGGCTCTTACTCCATGGAAACCAGGGAAATTTGCAATTTTTCAACAGCTGCCGATGCCTGGCTCAATTCCGCATCTTTTGGCACCTTACTGAAGTGGGTCAGTGTTCAGTTGTACTTTTTACAGCAGACTGTATCAAGTACCTTGTGGTTTTCACGTACAAATGGTGTAGTTTTTCTACACGTAGATAAAGACATTGAGATTGTCTTGCACTTAGAAGTAATGCAATTGCTGGGTGAGTTAAATGGGCTTGGCCCAAAGATTTGACGTCTTCTGGGCTACCGAAGGGCACATAACTTATAGTCAAAAGTTGAATATAGTAATGACCAGTCGCGATTGTACAGAGTACAGTGTAGCCGATTTCAATTAACAAAAAGTCCAGGCAAAATTGCAAAAGTGGAAAAACTGTTCCAGTGCTGCTGGTAAGAGGCTAATCCGACGTATTTTGTGACGAGAAATCGAATGGTGCAAACCGCGTTGCTCTCCGACCAATACTTTTGGCTGTAGTGACAATTGAATGATCATTTATGTCATAATCACGTGCCCAGCAACGGCTCTTACTCCATGGAAACCAGGGAAATTTGCAATTTTTCAACAGCTGCCGATGCCTGGCTCAATTCCGCATCATTTGGCACCTTACTGAAGTGGGTTAGTGTTCAGTTGTACTTTTTACAGCAGACTGTATCAAGTACCTTGTGTTTTTCACGTACAAATGGTGTGGTTTTTCTACACGTAGATAAAGACATTGAGATTGTCTTGCACTTAGAAGTAAGGCAATTATTGGGTGAGTTGAATGGGCTTAGCCGATAGATTTGACGTATTCTGGGCTACCGAAGGGCACATAACTTATAGTCAAAAGTTGAATATAGTAATGACCAGTCGCGATTGTACAGAGTACAGTGTAGCCGATTTCAATTAACAAAAAGACCAGGTAAAAATGCAAAAGTGGAAAAAATGTTCTAGTGCTGCCTGTAAGAGACTAATCCGACGTATTTTGTGACGAGAAATCGAATGGTGCAAACCGCGTTGCTCTCCGACCAATACTTTTGGCTGTAGTGACAATTGAATGATAATTTATGTAATAATCACGTGCCCAGCAACGGCTCTTACTCCATGGAAACCAGGGAAATTTGCAATTTTTCAACAGCTGCCGACGCCTGGCTCAATTCCGCATCTTTTGGCACCTTACTGAAGTGGGTCAGTGTTCAGTTGTACTTTTTACAGCAGACTGTATCAAGTACCTTGTGTTTTTCACGTACAAATGGTGTGGTTTTTCTACACGTAGATAAAGACATTGAGATTGTCTTGCACTTAGAAGTAAGGCAATTGCTGGGTGAGTTAAATGGGCTTGGCCCAAAGATTTGATGTCTTCTGGGCTACCGAAGGGCACATAACTTATAGTCAAAAGTTGAATATAGTAATGACCAGTCGCGATTGTACAGGGTACAGTTTAGCCGATTTCAATTAACAAAAAGACGAAGCAAAAATGCAAAAGTGGAAAAACTGTTCCAGTGCTACTAGTAAGAGGCTAATCCGACGTATTTTGTGACGAGAAATCGAATGGTGCAAACCGCGTTGCTCTCCGACCAATACTTTTGGCTGTAGCGACAGATCAATGATCATTGATGTCATAATCACGTGCCCAGCAACGGCTCTTACTCCATGGAAACCAGGGATATTTGCAATTTTTTAACAGCTGCCGATGCCTGGCCCAATTCCACATCTTTTGGCACCTTATAAATGTGGGTCAGTGTTTAGTTGTACTTTTTACAGCAGACTGTATCAAGTACCTTGTGTTTTTTATGAACAAATGGTGTGGTTTTTCTACACGTAGATAAAGACATTGAGATTGTCTTGGACTTAGAAGTAAGACAATTGCTGGGTGAGTTAAATGTGCTTGGCCCAAAGATTTGACGTCTTCTGGGCTACCGAAGGGCACATAACTTATAGTCAAAAGTTGAATATAGTAATGACCAGTCGCGATTGTACAGAGTACAGTGTAGCCGATTTCAATTAACGAAAAGAGCAGGTAAAAATGCAAAAGTGGAAAAACTGTTCCAGTGCTGCTGGTAAGAGGCTAATCCGACGTATTTTGTGACGAGAAATCGAATGGTGCAAACCGCGTTGCTCTCCGACCAATACTTTTGGCTGTAGTGACAATTGAATGATCATTTATGTCATAATCACGTGCCCAGTAACGGCTCTTACTCCATGGAAACCAGGGAAATTTGCAATTTTTCAACAGCTGCCGACGCCTGGCTCAATTCCGCATCTTTTGGCACCTTACTGAAGTGGGTCAGTGTTCAGTTGTACTTTTTACAGCAGACTGTATCAAGTACCTTGTGTTTTTCACGTACAAATGGTGTGGTTTTTCTACACGTAGATAAAGACATTGAGATTGTCTTGCACTTAGAAGTAAGGCAATTGCTGGGTGAGTTAAATGGGCTTGGCCCAAAGATTTGATGTCTTCTGGGCTACCGAAGGGCACATAACTTATAGTCAAAAGTTGAATATAGTAATGACCAGTCGCGATTGTACAGAGTACAGTTTAGCCGATTTCAATTAACAAAAAGATGAAGCAAAAATGCAAAAGTGGAAAAACTGTTCCAGTGCTACTAGTAAGAGGCTAATCCGACGTATTTTGTGACGACAAATCGAATGGTGCAAACCGCGTTGCTCTCCGACCAATACTTTTGGCTGTAGCGACAGATCAATGATCATTGATGTCATAATCACGTGCCCAGCAACGGCTCTTACTCCATGGAAACCAGGGATATTTGCAATTTTTTAACAGCTGCCGATGCCTGGCCCAATTCCACATCTTTTGGCACCTTATAAATGTGGGTCAGTGTTTAGTTGTACTTTTTACAGCAG
>NW_027018135.1:0-71031 GCF_032854445.1 Liolophura sinensis | reverse complement strand
GTTATGTGCCCTTCGGTAGCCCAGAAGACGTCAAATCTTTGGGCCAAGCCCATTTAACTCAGCCCAGCAATTGCCTTACTTCAATAAGTGCAAGACAATCTCAATGTCTTTATCTACGTGTAGAAAAACCACACCAATTTGTACGTGAAAAACACAAGGTACTTGATACAGTCTGCTGTAAAAAGTACAACTGAACACTGACCCACTTCAGTTAAGGTGCCAAAAGATGCGGAATTGAGCCAGGCATCGGCAGCTGTTGAAAAATTGCAAATTTCCTGGTTTCCATGGAGTAGAGCCGTTGCTACGCACGTGATTATGACATAAATGATCATTCAATTGTCGCTACAGCCAAAAGTATTGGTCGGAGAGCAACGCGGATTGCACCATTCGATTTCTCGTCACAAAATACGTCGGATTAGACTCTTACTAGTAGCACTGGAACAGTTTTTCCACTTTTGCATTTTTGCCTGGTCTTTTTGTTAATTGAAATCGGCTACACTGTACTCTGTACAATCGCGACTGGTCATTACTATATTCAACTTTTGACTATAAGTTATGTGCCCTTCGGTAGCCCAGAAGACCTGAAATCTTTGGGCCAAGCCCATTTAACTCACCCAGCAATTGTCCTTACTTCTAAGTCCAAGAAAATCTCAATGTCTTTATCTACGTGTAGAAAAACCAGACCATTTGTACATAAAAAACACAAGGTACTTGATACAGTCTGCTGTAAAAAGTACAACTAAACACTGACACACATTTTTAAAGTGCAAAGATGCAGAATTGGGACAGGCATCGGCAGCTGTTGAAAAATTGCAAATATCCCTGGTTTCCATGGAGTAAGAGCCGTTGCTACGCACGTGATTATGACATCAATGATCATTCAATTGTCACTACAGCCAAAAGTATTGGTCGGAGAGCAACGCGGATTGCACCATTCGATTTCTCGTCACAAAATACGTCGGATTAGACTCTTACTAGTAGCACTGGAACAGTTTTTCCACTTTTGCATTTTTGCCTGGTCTTTTTGTTAATTGAAATCGGCTACACTGTACTCTGTACAATCGCGACTGGTCATTACTATATTTAACTTTTGACTATAAGTTATGTGCCCTTCGGTAGCCAGAAGACGTCAAATCTTTGGGCCAAGCCCATTTAACTCACCCAGCAATTGCCTTACTTCTAAGTGCAAGACAATCTCAATGTCTTTATCTACGTGTAGAAAAACCCGACCATTTGTACATAAAAAACACAAGGTACTTGATACAGTCTGCTGTAAAAAGTACAACTAAACACTGACCCACATTTATAGGTGCAAAAAGATGTGGAATTGGGCCAGGCATCGGCAACTGTTAAAAAATTGCAAATATCCCTGGTTTCCATGGAGTAAGAGCCGTTGCTGGGCACGTGATTATGACATCAATGATCATTGATCTGTCGCTACAGCCAAAAGTATTGGTCGGAGAGCAACGCGGATTGCACCATTCGATTTCTCGTCACAAAATACGTCGGATTAGCCTCTTACTAGTAGCACTGGAACAGTTTTTCCACTTTTGCATTTTTGCTTCGTCTTTTTGTTAATTGAAATCGGCTAAACTGTACTCTGTACAATCGCGACTGGTCATTACTATATTCAACTTTTGACTATAAGTTATGTGCCCTTCGGTAGCCCAGAAGACGTCAAATCTTTGGGCCAAGCCCATTTAACTCACCCAGCAATTGCCTTACTTCTAAGTGCAAGACAATCTCAATGTTCTTTATCTACGTGTAGAAAAACCACACCATTTGTACGTGAAAAACACAAGGTACTTGATACAGTCTGCTGTAAAAAGTACAACTGAACACTAACCCACTTCAGTAAGGTGCCAAAAGATGCGGAATTGAGCCAGGCAATCGGCAGCTGTTGAAAAATTGCAAATTTCCCTGGTTTCCATGGAGTAAGAGCCGTTGCTACGGCACGTGATTATGACATAAATGATCATTCAATTGTCGCTACAGCCAAAAGTATTGGTCGGAGAGCAACGCGGATTGCACACATTCGATTTCTCGTCACAAAATACGTCGGATTAGACTCTTACTAGTAGCACTGGAACAGTTTTCCACTTTTGCATTTTTGCCTGGTCTTTTTGTAATTGAAATCGGCTACACTGTACTCTGTACAATCGCGACTGGTCATTACTATATTCAACTTTTGACCTATAAGTTATGTGCCCTTCGGTAGCCCAGAAGACCTGAAATCTTTGGGCCAAGCCCATTTAACTCACCCAGCAATTGTCTTACTTCTAAGTCCAAGAAAATCTCAATGTCTTTATCTACGTGTAGAAAAACCAGACCATTTGTACATAAAAAACACAAGGTACTTGATACAGTCTGCTGTAAAAAGTACAACTAAACACTGACACACATTTTTAAAGTGCCAAAAAGATGCAGAATTGGGACAGGCATCGGCAGCTTTGAAAAATTGCAAATATCCCTGGTTTCCATGGAGTAAGAGCCGTTGCTACGCACGTGATTATGACATCAATGATCATTCAATTGTCACTACAGCCAAAAGTATTGGTCGGAGAGCAACGCGGATTGCACCATTCGATTTCTCGTCACAAAATACGTCGGATTAGACTCTTACTAGTAGCATGGAACAGTTTTTCCACTTTTGCATTTTTGGCCTGGTCTTTTTGTTAATTGAAATCGGCTACACTGTACTCTGTACAATCGCGACTGGTCATTACTATATTTAACTTTTGACTATAAGTTATGTGCCCTTCGGTAGCCCAGAAGACGTCAAATCTTTGGGCAAGCCCATTTAACTCACCCAGCAATTGCCTTACTTCTAAGTGCAAGACAATCTCAATGTCTTTATCTACGTGTAGAAAAACCACACCATTTGTACGTGAAAAACCACAAGGTACTTGATACAGTCTGCTGTAAAAAGTACAACTGAACACTGACCCACTTCAGTAAGGTGCCAAAGATGCGGAATTGAGCCAGGCATCGGCAGCTGTTGAAAAATTGCAAATTTCCCTGGTTTCCATGGAGTAAGAGCCGTTGCTGGGCACGTGATTATGACATAAATGATCATTCAATTGTCACTACAGCCAAAAGTATTGGTCGGAGAGCAACGCGGTTTGCACCATTCGATTTCTCGTCACAAAATACGTCGGATTAGCCTCTTACCAGCAGCACTGGAACAGTTTTTCACTTTTGCATTTTTACCTTGTCTTTTTGTTAATTGAAATCGGCTACATTGTACTCTGTACAATCGCGACTGGTCATTACTATATTCAACTTTTGACTATAAGTTATGTGCCCTTCGGTAGCCCAGAAGACGTCAAATCTTTCGGCTAAGCCCATTTAACTCACCCAGCAATTGTCTTACTTCTAAGTGCAAGACAATCTTCAATGTCTTTATCTACGTGTAGAAAAACCACACCATTTGTACGTGAAAAACACAAGGTACTTGATACAGTCTGCTGTAAAAAGTACAACCTGACCACAGACCCACATGAATTAGGTGCCAAAAGATGCGGAATGAGCCAGGCATCGGCAGCTGTTGAAAAATTGCAAATTTCCCTGGTTTCAATGGAGTAAGAGCCGTTTGCTGGGCACCTGATTAAGACATAAATGATCATTCAATTGTCACTACAGCCAAAAGTATTGGTCGGAGAGCAACGCGGTTTGCACCATTCGATTTCTCGTCACAAAATACGTCGGATTAGCCTCTTACCAGCAGCACTGGAACAGTTTTTCCACTTTTGCATTTTGCCTGGTCTTTTTGTTATTGAAATCGGCTACACTGTACTCTGTACAATCGCGACTGGTCATTACTAAATTCAACTTTTGACTATAAATTATGTTCCCTTCGGTAGCCCAGAAGACGTCAAATCTTTGGGCTAAGCCCATTTAACTCACCCAGCAATTGTCTTACTTCTAAGTGCAAGACAATCTCAATGTCTTTATCTACGTGTAGAAAAAACACACCATTTGTACGTGAAAAACACAAGGTACTTGATACAGTCTGCTGTAAAAAGTACAACAGACCACAGACCCACATGAATAAAGTGCCAAAGATGCGGAATTGAGCCAGGCATCGGCAGGAGTTGAAAAATTGCAAATTTCCCTGGTTTCCATGGAGTAAGAGCCGTTGCTACGCACGTGATTATGACATAAATGATCATTCAATTGTCGCTACAGCCAAAAGTATTGGTCGGAGAGCAAACGCGGATTGCACCATTCGATTTCTCGTCACAAAATACGTCGGATTAGGCTCTTACTAGTAGCACTGGAACAGTTTTTCCACTTTTGCATTTTTGCCTGGTCTTTTTGTTAATTGAAATCGGCTACACTGTACTCTGTACAATCGCGACTGGTCATTACTATATTCAACTTTTGACTATAAGTTATGTTCCCATCGGTAGCCCAGTAGACCTGAAATCTTTGGGCCAAGCCCATTTAACTCACCCAGCAATTGTCTTACTTCTAAGTCCAAGACAATCTCAATGTCTTTATCTACGTGTAGAAAAACACACCATTTGTACGTGAAAACCAGAAGGTACTTGATACAGTCTGCTGTAAAAAGTACACTGACCACAGACCCACATGAATAAGGTGCCAAAAGATGCGGAATTGAGCCAGGCATCGGCAGCTGTTGAAAAATTGCAAATTTCCCTGGTTTCCATGGAGTAAGAGCCGTTGCTGGGCACGTGATTATGACATAAATGATCATTCAATTGTCGCTACAGCCAAAAGTATTGGTCGGAGAGCAACGCGGTTTGCCACCATTCGATTTCTCGTCACAAAATACGTCGGATTAGCCTCTTACCAGCAGCACTGGAACAGTTTTTCCACTTTTGCATTTTTGCCTGGTCTTTTTGTTAATTGAAATCGGCTACACTGTACTCTGTACAATCGCGACTGGTCATTACTATATTCAACTTTTGACTATAAGTTATGTGCCCTTCGGTAGCCAGAAGACGTCAAATCTATCGGCTAAGCCAATTCAACTAACCCAGCAATTGTCTTACTTTTAAGTCCAAGACAATCTCAATGTCTTTATCTACGTGTAGAAAAACCAGACCATTTGTACATAAAAAACACAAGGTACTTGATACAGTCTGCTGTGAAAAGTACAACTAAACACTGACCCACATTTATAAGGTGCCAAAAGATGTGGAATTGGGCCAGGCATCGGCAGCTGTTAAAAAATTGCAAATATCCCTGGTTTCCATGGAGTAAGAGCCGTTGCTGGGCACGTGATTATGACATCAATAATCATTGATCTGTCGCTACAGGCCAAAAGTATTGGTCGGAGAGCAACGCGGTTTGCACCATTCGATTTCTCGTCACAAAATACGTCGGATTAGCCTCTTACCAGCAGCACTGGAACAGTTTTTTCCACTTTTGCATTTTTGCCTGGTCTTTTTGTTAATTGAAATCGGCTACACTGTACTCTGTACAATCGCGACTGGTCATTACTATATTCAACTTTTGACTATAAGTTATGTGCCCTTCGGTAGCCCAGAAGACCTAAAATCTTTGGGCTAAGCCCATTTAACTCACCCAGCAATTGCCTTACTTCTAAGTGCAAGACAATCTCAATGTCTTTATCTACGTGTAGAAAAAACACACCATTTGTACGTAAAAAACACAAGGGTACTTGATACAGTCTGCTGTAAAAAGTACAACTAAACACTGACCCACATTTATAAGGTGCCAAAAGATGTGGAATTGGGCCAGGCATCGGCAGCTGTTAAAAAATTGCAAATATCCCTGGTTTCCATGGAGTAAGAGCCGTTGCTGGGCACGTGATTATGACATCAATGATCATTGATCTGTCGCTACAGCCAAAAGTATTGGTCGGAGAACAACGCGGTTTGCACCATTCGATTTCTCGTCACAAAATACGTCGGATTAGCCTCTTACTAGTAGCACTGGAACAGTTTTTCCACTTTTGCATTTTTGCTTCGTCTTTTTGTTAATTGAAATCGGCTAAACTGTACTCTGTACAATCGCGACTGGTCATTACTATATTCAACTTTTGACTATAAGTTATGTGCCCTTCGGTAGCCCAGAAGACCTGAAATCTTTGGGCCAAGCCCATTTAACTCACCCAGCAATTGTCTTACTTCTAAGTGCAAGACAATCTCAATGTCTTTATCTACGTGTAGAAAAACCACACCGTTTGTACGTGAAAACCACAAGGTACTTGATACAGTCTGCTGTAAAAAGTACAACTGACCACAGACCCACATGAATAAGGTGCCAAAAGATGCGGAATTGAGCCAGGTATCGGCAGTTGTTAAAAAATTGCAAATATCCCTGGTTTCCATGGAGTAAGAGCCGTTGCTGGGCACGTGATTATGACATCAATGATCATTGATCTGTCGCTACAGCCAAAATTATTGGTCGGAGAGCAACGCGGTTTGCACCATTCGATTTCTCGTCACAAAATACGTCGGATTAGGCTCTTACTAGTAGCACTGGAACAGTTTTTCCACTTTTGCATTTTTGCCTGGTCTTTTTGTTAATTGAAATCGGCTACACTGTACTCTGTACAATCGCGACTGGTCATTACTATATTCAACTTTTGACTATAAGTTATGTGCCCTTCGGTAGCCCAGAAGACGTCAAATCTTTTGGCTAAGCCCAATTAACTCACCCAGCAATTGCCTTACTTCTAAGTGCAAGACAATCTTAATGTATTTATCTACGTGTAGAAAAACCACACCATTTGTACGTGAAAAACACAAGGTACTTGATACAGTCTGCTGTAAAAAGTACAACTGAACACTGACCCACTTCAGTAAGGTGCCAAAAGATGCGGAATTAAGCCAGGCATCGTCAGCTGTTGAAAAATTGCAAATTTCCCTGGTTTCCATGGAGTAAGAGCCGTTGCTGGGCACGTGATTATGACATAAATGATCATTAAATTGTCACTACAGCCAAAAGTGTTGGTCGGAGAGCAACGCGGTTTGCACCATTCGATTTCTCGTCACAAAATACGTCGGATTAGGCTGTTACTAGTAGCACTGGAACAGTTTTTCCACTTTTGCATTTTTGCCTGGTCTTTTTGTTAATTGAAATCGGCTACACTGTACTCTGTACAATCGCGACTGGTCATTACTATATTCAACTTTTGACTATAAGTTATGTGCCCTTCTGTAGCCCAGAAGACCTGAAATCTTTGGGCCAAGCCCATTTAACTCACCCAGCAATTGTCTTACTTCTAAGTCCAAGACAATCTCAATGTCTTTATCTACGTGTAGAAAAACCAGACCATTTGTACATAAAAAACACAAGGTACTTGATACAGTCTGCTGTAAAAAGTACAACTAAACACTGACCCACATTTATAAGGTGCCAAAAGATGTGGAATTGGGCCAGGCATCGGCAGCTGTTAAAAAATTGCAAATATCCCTGGTTTCCATGGAGTAAGAGCCGTTGCTGGGCACGTGATTATGACATCAATGATCATTGATCTGTCGCTACAGCCAAAAGTATTGGTCGGAGAGCAACGCGGTTTGCACCATTCGATTTCTCGTCACAAAATACGTCGGATTAGCCTCTTACTAGTAGCACTGGAACAGTTTTTCCACTTTTGCATTTTTGCTTCGTCTTTTTGTTAATTGAAATCGGCTACACTGTACTCTGTACAATCGCGACTGGTCATTACTATATTCAACTTTTGACTATAAGTTATGTGCCCTTCGGTAGCCCAGAAGACGTCAAATCTTTGGGCCAAGCCAATTTAACTCACCCAGCAATTGTCTTACTTCTAAGTGCAAGACAATCTTAATGTCTTTATCTACGTGTAGAAAAACCACACCATTTGTACTTGAAAACCACAAGGTACTTGATACAGTCTGCTGTAAAAGTACAACTGAACACTGACCCACTTCAGTAAGGTGCCAAAAGAAGCGGAATTGAGCCAGGTATCGGCAGCTGTTAAAAAATTGCAAATATCCCTGGTTTCCATGGAGTAAGAGCCGTTGCTGGGCACGTGATTATGACATCAATGATCATTGATCTGTCGCTACAGCCAAAAGTATTGGTCGGAGAGCAACGCGGTTTGCACCATTCGATTTCTCGTCACAAAATACGTCGGATTAGGCTCTTACTAGTAGCACTGGAACAGTTTTTCCACTTTTGCATTTTTGCCTGGTCTTTTTGTTAATTGAAATCGGCTACACTGTACTCTGTACAATCGCGACTGGTCATTACTATATTCAACTTTTGACTATAAGTTATGTGCCCTTCGGTAGCCCAGAAGACGTCAAATCTTTTGGCTAAGCCCAATTAACTCACCCAGCAATTGCCTTACTTCTAAGTGCAAGACAATCTTAATGTATTTATCTACGTGTAGAAAAACCAGACCATTTGTACGTGAAAAACACAAGGTACTTGATACAGTCTGCTGTAAAAAGTACAACTGAACACTGACCCACTTCAGTAAGGTGCCAAAAGATGCGGAATTGAGCCAGGCATCGTCAGCTGTTGAAAAATTGCAAATATCCCTGGTTTCCATGGAGTAAGAGCCGTTGCTGGGCACGTGATTATGACATAAATGATCATTCAATTGTCACTACAGGCAAAAGTATTGGTCGGAGAGCAACGCGGTTTGCACCATTCGATTTGTCGTCACAAAATACGTCGGATTAGCCTCTTAACAGCACCACTGGAACAGTTTTTCCACTTTTGCATTTTTACCTGGTCTTTTTGTTAATTGAAATCGGCTACACTGTACTCTGTACAATCGAGACTGGTCATTACTATATTCAACTTTTGACTATAAGTTATGTGCCCTTCGGTAGCCCAGAAGACGTCAAATCTATCGGCTAAGCCCATTTAACTCACCCAGCAATTGTCTTACTTCTAAGTCCAAGACAATCTCAATGTCTTTATCTACGTGTAGAAAAACCACACCATTTGTACATAAAAAACACAAGGTACTTGATACAGTTTGCTGTGAAAAGTACAACTAAACACTGACCCACATTTATAAGGTGCCAAAAGATGTGGAATTGGGCCAGGCATCGGCAGCTGTTAAAAAATTGCAAATATCCCTGGTTTCCATGGAGTAAGAGCCGTTGCTGGGCACGTGATTATGACATCAATGATCATTGATCTGTCGCTACAGCCAAAAGTATTGGTCGGAGAGCAACGCAGTTTGCACCATTCGATTTCTCGTCACAAAATACGTCGGATTAGGCTCTTACTAGTAGCACTGGAACAGTTTTTCCACTTTTGCATTTTTGCTTCGTCTTTTTGTTAATTGAAATCGGCTAAACTGTACTCTGTACAATCGCGACTGGTCATTACTATATTCATCTTTTGACTATAAGTTATGTGCCCTTCGGTAGCCCAGAAGACGTCAAATCTTTCGCTAAGCCCATTTAACTCACCCAGCAATTGCCTTACTTCTAAGTCCAAGACAATCTTAATGTATTTATCTACGTGTAGAAAAACCACACCATTTGTACGTGAAAAACACAAGGTACTTGATACAGTCTGCTGTAAAAAGTACAACTGAACACTGACCCACTTCAGTAAGGTGCCAAAAGATGCGGAATTGAGCCAGGCATCGGCAGCTGTTGAAAAATTGCAAATTTCCCTGGTTTCCATGGAGTAAGAGCCGTTGCTGGGCACGTGATTATGACATAAATGATCATTCAATTGTCACTACAGCCAAAAGTATTGGTCGGAGAGCAACGCGGTTTGCACCATTCGATTTCTCGTCACAAAATACGTCGGATTAGCCTCTTACCAGCAGCACTGGAACAGTTTTTCCACTTTTGCATTTTTGCCTGGTCTTTTTGTTAATTGAAATCGGCTACACTGTACTCTGTACAATCGCGACTGGTCATTACTATATTCAACTTTTGACTATAAATTATGTTCCCTTCGGTAGCCCAGAAGACGTCAAATCTTTGGGCTAAGCCCATTTAACTCACCCAGCAATTGTCTTACTTCTAAGTGCAAGACAATCTCAATGTCTTTATCTACGTGTAGAAAAAACACACCATTTGTACGTGAAAAACACAAGGTACTTGATACAGTCTGCTGTAAAAAGTACAACTGACCACAGACCCACATGAATAAAGTGCCAAAAGATGCGGAATTGAGCCAGGCATCGGCAAGAGTTGAAAAATTGCAAATTTCCCTGGTTTCCATGGAGTAAGAGCCGTTGCTACGCACGTGATTATGACATAAATGATCATTCAATTGTCGCTACAGCCAAAAGTATTGATCGGAGAGCAACGCGGTTTGCACCATTCGATTTCTCGTCACAAAATACGTCGGATTAGGCTGTTACTAGTAGCACTGGAACAGTTTTTCCACTTTTGCATTTTTGCCTGGTCTTTTTGTTAATTGAAATCGGCTACACTGTACTCTGTACAATCGCGACTGGTCATTACTATATTCAACTTTTGACTATAAGTTATGTTCCCTTCGGTAGCCCAGTAGACCTGAAATCTTTGGGCCAAGCCCATTTAACTCACCCAGCAATTGTCTTACTTCTAAGTCCAAGACAATCTCAATGTCTTTATCTACGTGTAGAAAAACCACACCATTTGTACGTGAAAACCAGAAGGTACTTGATACAGTCTGCTGTAAAAAGTACAACTGACCACAGACCCACATGAATAAGGTGCCAAAAGATGCGGAATTGAGCCAGGCATCGGCAGCTGTTGAAAAATTGCAAATTTCCCTGGTTTCCATGGAGTAAGAGCCGTTGCTGGGCACGTGATTATGATATAAATGATCATTCAATTGTCGCTACAGCCAAAAGTATTGGTCGGAGAGCAACGCGGTTTGCACCATTCGATTTCTCGTCACAAAATACGTCGGATTAGCCTCTTACCAGCAGCACTGGAACAGTTTTTCCACTTTTGCATTTTTGCCTGGTCTTTTTGTTAATTGAAATCGGCTACACTGTACTCTGTACAATCGCGACTGGTCATTACTATATTCAACTTTTGACTATAAGTTATGTGCCCTTCGGTAGCCCAGAAGACCTGAAATCTTTGGGCTAAGCCCATTTAACTCACCCAGCAATTGCCTTACTTCTAAGTGCAAGACAATCTCAATGTCTTTATCTACGTGTAGAAAAACCACACCATTTGTACATAAAAAACACAAGGTACTTGATACAGTCTGCTGTAAAAAGTACAACTAAACACTGACCCACATTTTTAAGGTGCCAAAAGATGCAGAATTGGGCCAGGCATCGGCAGCTGTTGAAAAATTGCAAATATCCCTGGTTTCCATGGAGTAAGAGCCGTTGCTGGGCACGTGATTATGACATCAATGATCATTAAATTGTCGCTACAGCCAAAAGTATTGGTCGGAGAGCAGCGCGGTTTGCACCATTCGATTTGTCGTCACAAAATACGTCGGATTAGGCTCTTACCAGCAGCACTGGAACAGTTTGTCCACTTTTGCATTTTTGCCTGGTCTTTTTGTTGATTGAAATCGGCTACACTGTACTCTGTACAATCGCGACTGGTCATTACTATATTCAACTTTTGACTATAAGTTATGTGCCCTTCGGTAGCCCAGAAGACCTGAAATCTTTGGGCTAAGCACATTTAACTCACCCAGCAATTGCCTTACTTCTAAGTGCAAGACAATCTCAATGTCTTTATCTACGTGTAGAAAAACCAGAACATTTGTACATAAAAAACACAAGGTACTTGATACAGTCTGCTGTAAAAAGTACAACTAAACACTGACCCACATTTTTAAGGTGCCAAAAGATGTGGAATTGGGCCAGGCATCGGCAGCTGTTAAAAAATTGCAAATATCCCTGGTTTCCATGGAGTAAGAGCCGTTGCTGGGCACGTGATTATGACATCAATGATCAATCAATTGTCGCTACAGCCAAAAGTATTGGTCGGAGAGCAACGCGGTTTGCACCATTCGATTTGTCGTCAGAAAATACGTCGGATTAGCCTCTTACCAGCAGCACTGGAACAGTTTTTCCACTTTTGCATTTTTGCTTGGTCTTTTTGTTTATTGAAATCGGCTACACTGTACTCTGTACAATCGCGACTGGTCATTACTATATTTAACTTTTGACTATAAGTTATGTGCCCTTCGGTAGCCCAGAAGACCTGAAATCTTTGGGCCAAGCCCATTTAACTCACCCAGCAATTGCCTTACTTCTAAGTGCAAGACAATCTCAATGTCTTTATCTACGTGTAGAAAAACCACACCATTTGTACGTGAAAAACACAAGGTACTTGATACAGTCTGCTGTAAAAAGTACAACTGAACACTGACCCACTTCAGTAAGGTGCCAAAAGATGCGGAATTGAGCCAGGCATCGGCAGCTGTTGAAAAATTGCAAATATCCCTGGTTTCCATGGAGTAAGACCCGTTGCTGGGCACGTAATTATGACATAAATGATCATTCAATTGTCACTACAGCCAAAAGTATTGGTCGGAGAGCAACGCGGTTTGCACCATTCGATTTCTCGTCACAAAATACGTCGGATTAGCCTCTTACCAGCAGCACTGGAACAGTTTTTCCACTTTTGCATTTTTGCCTGGTCTTTTTGTGAATTGAAATCGGCTACACTGTACTCTGTACAATCGCGACTGGTCATTACTATATTCAACTTTTGACTATAAGTTATGTGCCCTTCGGTAGCCCAGAAGACGTCAAATCTATCGGCTAAGCCCATTCAACTCACCCAGCAATTGTCTTACTTTTAAGTCCAAGACAATCTCAATGTCTTTATCTACGTGTAGAAAAACCAGACCATTTGTACATAAAAAACACAAGGTACTTGATACAGTCTGCTGTGAAAAGTACAACTAAACACTGACCCACTTTTATAAGGTGCCAAAAGATGTGGAATTGGGCCAGGCATCGGCAGCTGTTAAAAAATTGCAAATATCCCTGGTTTCCATGGAGTAAGAGCCGTTGCTGGGCACGTGATTATGACATCAATAATCATTGATCTGTCGCTACAGCCAAAAGTATTGGTCGGAGAGCAACGCAGTTTGCACCATTCGATTTCTCGTCACAAAATACGTCGGATTAGCCTCTTACCAGCAGCACTGGAACAGTTTTTCCACTTTTGCATTTTTGCCTGGTCTTTTTGTTAATTGAAATCGGCTACACTGTACTCTGTACAATCGCGACTGGTCATTACTATATTCAACTTTTGACTATAAGTTAGGTGCCCTTCGGTAGCCCAGAAGACCTGAAATCTTTGGGCTAAGCCCATTTAACTCACCCAGCAATTGCCTTACTTCTAAGTGCAAGACAATCTCAATGTCTTTATCTACGTGTAGAAAAACCACACCATTTGTACATAAAAAACACAAGGTACTTGATACAGTCTGCTGTAAAAAGTACAACTAAACACTGACCCACATTTTTAAGGTGCCAAAAGATGCAGAATTGGGCCAGGCATCGGCAGCTGTTGAAAAATTGCAAATATCCCTGGTTTCCATGGAGTAAGAGCCGTTGCTGGGCACGTGATTATGACATCAATGATCATTAAATTGTCGCTACAGCCAAAAGTATTGGTCGGAGAGCAGCGCGGTTTGCACCATTCGATTTGTCGTCACAAAATACGTCGGATTAGCCTCTTACCAGCAGCACTGGAACAGTTTGTCCACTTTTGCATTTTTGCCTGGTCTTTTTGTTGATTGAAATCGGCTACACTGTACTCTGTACAATCGCGACTGGTCATTACTATATTCAACTTTTGACTATAAGTTATGTGCCCTTCGGTAGCCCAGAAGACCTGAAATCTTTGGGCTAAGCACATTTAACTCACCCAGCAATTGCCTTACTTCTAAGTGCAAGACAATCTCAATGTCTTTATCTACGTGTAGAAAAACCAGAACATTTGTACATAAAAAACACAAGGTACTTGATACAGTCTGCTGTAAAAAGTACAACTAAACACTGACCCACTTCAGTAAGGTGCCAAAAGATGTGGAATTGGGCCAGGCATCGGCAGCTGTTAAAAAATTGCAAATATCCCTGGTTTCCATGGAGTAAGAGCCGTTGCTGGGCACGTGATTATGACATCAATGATCAATCAATTGTCGCTACAGCCAAAAGTATTGGTCAGAGAGCAACGCGGTTTGCACCATTCGATTTGTCGTCAGAAAATACGTCGGATTAGCCTCTTACCAGCAGCACTGGAACAGTTTTTCCACTTTTGCATTTTTGCTTGGTCTTTTTGTTTATTGAAATCGGCTACACTGTACTCTGTACAATCGCGACTGGTCATTACTATATTTAACTTTTGACTATAAGTTATGTGCCCTTCGGTAGCCCAGAAGACCTGAAATCTTTGGGCCAAGCCCATTTAACTCACCCAGCAATTGCCTTACTTCTAAGTGCAAGACAATCTCAATGTCTTTATCTACGTGTAGAAAAACCACACCATTTGTACGTGAAAAACACAAGGTACTTGATACAGTCTGCTGTAAAAAGTACAACTGAACACTGACCCACTTCAGTAAGGTGCCAAAAGATGCGGAATTGAGCCAGGCATCGGCAGCTGTTGAAAAATTGCAAATATCCCTGGTTTCCATGGAGTAAGACCCGTTGCTGGGCACGTAATTATGACATAAATGATCATTCAATTGTCACTACAGCCAAAAGTATTGGTCGGAGAGCAACGCGGTTTGCACCATTCGATTTCTCGTCACAAAATACGTCGGATTAGCCTCTTACCAGCAGCACTGGAACAGTTTTTCCACTTTTGCATTTTTGCCTGGTCTTTTTGTGAATTGAAATCGGCTACACTGTACTCTGTACAATCGCGACTGGTCATTACTATATTCAACTTTTGACTATAAGTTATGTGCCCTTCGGTAGCCCAGAAGACGTCAAATCTTTGGGCTAAGCCCATTTAACTCACCCAGCAATTGTCTTACTTCTAAGTCCAAGACAATCTCAACGTCTTTATCTACGTGTAGAAAAACCACACCATTTGTACATAAAAAACACAAGGTACTTGATACAGTCTGCTGTAAAAAGTACAACTAAACACTGACCCACATTTTTAAGGTGCCAAAAGATGCAGAATTGGGCCAGGCATCGGCAGCTGTTAAAAAAGTGCAAATATCCCTGGTTTCCATGGAGTAAGAGCCGTTGCTGGGCACGTGATTATGACATCAATGATTAATCAATTGTCGCTACAGCCAAAAGTATTGGTCAGAGAGCAACGCGGTTTGCACCATTCGATTTGTCGTCACAAAATACGTCGGATTAGCCTCTTACCAGCAGCACTGGAACAGTTTTTCCACTTTTGCATTTTTGCTTGGTCTTTTTGTTTATTGAAATCGGCTACACTGTACTCTGTACAATCGCGACTGGTCATTACTATATTTAACTTTTAACTATAAGTTATGTGCCCTTCGGTAGCCCAGAAGACCTGAAATCTTTGGGCCAAGCCCATTTAACTCACCCAGCAATTGCCTTACTTCTAAGTGCAAGACAATCTCAATGTCTTTATCTACGTGTAGAAAAACCACACCATTTGTACGTGAAAAACACAAGGTACTTGATACAGTCTGCTGTATAAAGTACAACTGAACACTGACCCACTTAAGTAAGGTGCCAAAAGATGCGGAATTGAGCCAGGCATCGGCAGCTGTTGAAAAATTGCAAATTTCCCTGGTTTCCATGGAGTAAGACCCGTTGCTGGGCACGTGATTATGACATAAATGATCATTCAATTGTCACTACAGCCAAAAGTATTGGTCGGAGAGCAACGCGGTTTGTACCATTCGATTTCTCGTCACAAAATACGTCGGATTAGCCTCTTACCAGCAGCACTGGAACAGTTTTTCCACTTTTGCATTTTTGCCTGGTCTTTTTGTGAATTGAAATCGGCTACACTGTACTCTGTACAATCGCGACTGGTCATTACTATATTCAACTTTTGACTATAAGTTATGTGCCCTTCGGTAGCCCAGAAGACGTCAAATCTTTGGGCTAAGCCCATTTAACTCACCCAGCAATTGTCTTACTTCTAAGTCCAAGACAATCTCAATGTCTTTATCTACGTGTAGAAAAACCAGACCATTTGTACATAAAAAACACAAGGTACTTGATACAGTCTGCTGTAAAAAGTACAACTAAACACTGACCCACATTTATAAGGTGCAAAAAGATGTGGAATTGGGCCAGGCATCGGCAGCTGTTAAAAAATTGGAAATATCCGTGGTTTCCATGGAGTAAGAGCCGTTGCTGGGCACGTGATTATGACATCAATGATCATTGATCTGTCGCTACAGCCAAAAGTATTGGTCGGAGAGCAACGCGGTTTGCACCATTCGATTTCTCGTCACAAAATACGTCGGATTAGACTCTTACTAGTAGCACTGGAACAGTTTTTCCACTTTTGCATTTTTGCTTCGTCTTTTTGTTAATTGAAGTCGGCTAAACTGTACTCTGTACAATCGCGACTGGTCATTACTATATTCAACTTTTGACTATAAGTTATGTGCCCTTCGGTAGCCCAGAAGACGTCAAATCTTTGGGCCAAGCCCATTTAACTCACCCAGCAATTGCCTTACTTCTAAGTGCAAGACAATCTCAATGTTTTTATCAACGTGTAGAAAAACCACACCATTTGTACGTGAAAACCACAAGGTACTTGATACAGTCTGCTGTAAAAAGTACAACTGAACACTAACCCACTTCAGTAAGGTGCCAAAAGATGCGGAATTGAGCCAGGCATCGGCAGCTGTTGAAAAATTGCAAATTTCCCTGGTTTCCATGGAGTAAGAGCCGTTGCTACGCACGTGATTATGACATAAATGATCATTCAATTGTCGCTACAGCCAAAAGTATTGGTCGGAGAGCAACGCGGATTGCACCATTCGATTTCTCGTCACAAAATACGTCGGATTAGACTCTTACTAGTAGCACTGGAACAGTTTTTCCACTTTTGCATTTTTGCCTGGTCTTTTTGTGAATTGAAATCGGCTACACTGTACTCTGTACAATCGCGACTGGTCATTACTATATTCAACTTTTGACTATAAGTTATGTGCCCTTCGGTAGCCCAGAAGACCTGAAATCTTTGGGCCAAGCCCATTTAACTCACCCAGCAATTGTCTTACTTCTAAGTCCAAGACAATCTCAATGTCTTTATCTACGTGTAGAAAAACCACACCATTTGTACATAAAAAACACAAGGTACTTGATACAGTCTGCTGTAAAAAGTACAACTAAACACTGACACACATTTTTAAGGTGCCAAAAGATGCAGAATTGGGACAGGCATCGGCAGCTGTTGAAAAATTGCAAATATCCCTGGTTTCCATGGAGTAAGAGCCGTTGCTACGCACGTGATTATGACATAAATGATCATTCAATTGTCGCTACAGCCAAAAGTATTGGTCGGAGAGCAACGCGGATTGCACCATTCGATTTCTCGTCACAAAATACGTCGGATTAGCCTCTTACCAGAAGCACTGGAACAGTTTTTCCACTTTTGCATTTTTGCCTGGTCTTTTTGTTAATTGAAATCGGCTACACTGTACTCTGTACAATCGCGACTGGTCATTACTATATTCAACTTTTGACTATAAGTTATGTGCCCTTCGGTAGCCCAGAAGACCTGAAATCTTTGGGCCAAGCCCATTTAACTCACCCAGCAATTGCCTTACTTCTAAGTGCAAGACAATCTCAATGTCTTTATCTACGTGTAGAAAAACCACACCATTTGTACGTGAAAACCACAAGGTACTTGATACAGTCTGCTGTAAAAAGTACAACTGAACACTGACCCACTTCAGTAAGGTGCCAAAAGATGCGGAATTGAGCCAGGCATCGGCAGCTGTTGAAAAATTGCAAATTTCCCTGGTTTCCATGGAGTAAGAGCCGTTGCTGGGCACATGATTATGACATCAATGATCATTCAATTGTCACTACAGCCAAAAGTATTGGTCGGAGAGCAACGCGGTTTGCACCATTCGATTTCTCGTCACAAAATACGTCGGATTAGCCTCTTACCAGCAGCACTGGAACAGTTTTTCCACTTTTGCATTTTTGCCTGGTCTTTTTGTTAATTGAAATCGGCTACACTGTACTCTGTACAATCGCGACTGGTCATTACTATATTCAACTTTTGACTATAAGTTATGTGCCCTTCGGTAGCCCAGAAGACCTGAAATCTTTGGGCTAAGCCCATTTAACTCACCCAGCAATTGTCTTACTTCTAAGTGCAAGACAATTTCAATGTCTTTATCTACGTGTAGACAAACCACACCATTTGTACGTGAAAAACACAAGGTACTTGATACAGTCTGCTGTAAAAAGTACAACTGAACACTAACCCACTTCAGTAAGGTGCCAAAACATGCGGAATTGAGCCAGGCATTAGCAGCTGTTGAAAAATTGCAAGTTTCCCTGGTTTCCATGGAGTAAGAGCCGATGCTACGCACGTGATTATGACATAAATGATCATTCAATTGTCACTACAGCCAAAAGTATTGGTCGGAGAGCAACGCGGATTGCACCATTCGATTTCTCGTCACAAAATACGTCGGATTAGACTCTTACTAGTAGCACTGGAACAGTTTTTCCACTTTTGCATTTTTGCCTGGTCTTTTTGTTAATTGAAATCGGCTACACTGTACTCTGTACAATCGCGACTGGTCATTACTATATTCAACATTTGACTATAAGTTATGTGCCCTTCGGTAGCCCAGAAGACGTCAAATCTTTGGGCCAAGCCCATTTAACTCACCCAACAATTGCCTTACTTCTAAGTGCAAGACAATCTCAATGTCTTTATCTACGTGTAGAAAAACCACACCATTTGTACGTGAAAACCACAAGGTACTTGATACAGTCTGCTGTAAAAAGAACAACTAAACACTGACCCACTTCAGTAAAGTGCCAAAAGATGCGGAATTGAGCCAGGCATCGGCAGCTGTTGAAAAATTGCAAATTTCCCTGGTTTCCATGGAGTAAGAGCCGTTGCTGGGCACGTGATTATGACATAAATGATCATTCAATTGTCACTACAGCCAAAAGTATTGGTCGGAGAGCAACGCGGTTTGCACCATTCGATTTGTCGTCACAAAATACGTCGGATTAGCCTCTTACCAGCAGCACTGGAACAGTTTTTCCACTTTTGCATTTTTACCTGGTATTTTTGTTAATTGAAATCGGCTACACTGCACTCTGTACAATCGCGACTGGTCATTACTATATTCAACTTTTGACTATAAGTTATGTGCCCTTCGGTAGCCCAGAAGACCTGAAATCTTTGGGCTAAGCCCATTTAACTCACCCAGCAATTGTCTTACTTCTAAGTCCAAGACAATCTCAATGTCTTTATCTACGTGTAGAAAAACCAGACCATTTGTACATATAAAACACAAGGTACTTAATACAGTCTGCTGTAAAAAGTACAACTAAACACTGACCCACATTTTTAAGGTGCCAAAAGATGCAGAATTGGGCCAGGCATCGGCAGCTGTTAAAAAATTGGAAATATCCCTGGTTTCCATGGAGTAAGAGCCGTTGCTGGGCACGTGATTATGACATCAATGATTAATCAATTGTCGCTACAGCCAAAAGTATTGGTCAGAGAGCAACGCGGTTTGCACCATTCGATTTGTCGTCACAAAATACGTCGGATTAGCCTCTTACCAGCAGCACTGGAACAGTTTTTCCACTTTTGCATTTTTGCCTGGTCTTTTTGTGAATTGAAATCGGCTACACTGTACTCTGTACAATCGCGACTGGTCATTACTATATTCAACTTTTGACTATAAGTTATGTGCCCTTCGGTAGCCCAGAAGACGTCAAATCTTTGGGCTAAGCCCATTTAACTCACCCAGCAATTGTCTTACTTCTAAGTCCAAGACAATCTCAATGTCTTTATCTACGTGTAGAAAAACCAGACCATTTGTACATAAAAAACACAAGGTACTTGATACAGTCTGCTGTAAAAAGTACAACTAAACACTGACCCACATTTATAAGGTGCAAAAAGATGTGGAATTGGGCCAGGCATCGGCAGCTGTTAAAAAATTGGAATTATCCGTGGTTTCCATGGAGTAAGAGCCGTTGCTGGGCACGTGATTATGACATCAATGATCATTGATCTGTCGCTACAGCCAAAAGTATTGGTCGGAGAGCAACGCGGTTTGCACCATTCGATGTCTCGTCACAAAATACGTCGGATTAGCCTCTTACTAGTAGCACTGGAACAGTTTTTCCACTTTTGCATTTTTGCTTCGTCTTTTTGTTAATTGAAGTCGGCTAAACTGTACTCTGTACAATCGCGACTGGTCATTACTATATTCAACTTTTGACTATAAGTTATGTGCCCTTCGGTAGCCCAGAAGACGTCAAATCTTTGGGCCAAGCCCATTTAACTCACCCAGCAATTGCCTTACTTCTAAGTGCAAGACAATCTCAATGTTTTTATCTACGTGTAGAAAAACCACACCATTTGTACGTGAAAACCACAAGGTACTTGATACAGTCTGCTGTAAAAAGTACAACTGAACACTAACCCACTTCAGTAAGGTGCCAAAAGATGCGGAATTGAGCCAGGCATCGGCAGCTGTTGAAAAATTGCAAATTTCCCTGGTTTCCATGGAGTAAGAGCCGTTGCTACGCACGTGATTATGACATAAATGATCATTCAATTGTCGCTACAGCCAAAAGTATTGGTCGGAGAGCAACGCGGATTGCACCATTCGATTTCTCGTCACAAAATACGTCGGATTAGACTCTTACTAGTAGCACTGGAACAGTTTTTCCACTTTTGCATTTTTGCCTGGTCTTTTTGTTAATTGAAATCGGCTACACTGTACTCTGTACAATCGCGACTGGTCATTACTATATTCAACTTTTGACTATAAGTTATGTGCCCTTCGGTAGCCCAGAAGACCTGAAATCTTTGGGCCAAGCCCATTTAACTCACCCAGCAATTGTCTTACTTCTAAGTCCAAGACAATCTCAATGTCTTTATCTACGTGTAGAAAAACCACACCATTTGTACATAAAAAACACAAGGTACTTGATACAGTCTGCTGTAAAAAGTACAACTAAACACTGACACACATTTTTAAGGTGCCAAAAGATGCAGAATTGGGACAGGCATCGGCAGCTGTTGAAAAATTGCAAATATCCCTGGTTTCCATGGAGTAAGAGCCGTTGCTACGCACGTGATTATGACATAAATGATCATTCAATTGTCGCTACAGCCAAAAGTATTGGTCGGAGAGCAACGCGGATTGCACCATTCGATTTCTCGTCACAAAATACGTCGGATTAGCCTCTTACCAGAAGCACTGGAACAGTTTTTCCACTTTTGCATTTTTGCCTGGTCTTTTTGTTAATTGAAATCGGCTACACTGTACTCTGTACAATCGCGACTGGTCATTACTATATTCAACTTTTGACTATAAGTTATGTGCCCTTCGGTAGCCCAGAAGACCTGAAATCTTTGGGCCAAGCCCATTTAACTCACCCAGCAATTGCCTTACTTCTAAGTGCAAGACAATCTCAATGTCTTTATCTACGTGTAGAAAAACCACACCATTTGTACGTGAAAACCACAAGGTACTTGATACAGTCTGCTGTAAAAAGTACAACTGAACACTGACCCACTTCAGTAAGGTGCCAAAAGATGCGGAATTGAGCCAGGCATCGGCAGCTGTTGAAAAATTGCAAATATCCCTGGTTTCCATGGAGTAAGAGCCGTTGCTGGGCACATGATTATGACATAAATGATCATTCAATTGTCACTACAGCCAAAAGTATTGGTCGGAGAGCAACGCGGTTTGCACCATTCGATTTCTCGTCACAAAATACGTCGGATTAGCCTCTTACCAGCAGCACTGGAACAGTTTTTCCACTTTTGCATTTTTGCCTGGTCTTTTTGTTAATTGAAATCGGCTACACTGTACTCTGTACAATCGCGACTGGTCATTACTATATTCAACTTTTGACTATAAGTTATGTGCCCTTCGGTAGCCCAGAAGACCTGAAATCTTTGGGCTAAGCCCATTTAACTCACCCAGCAATTGTCTTACTTCTAAGTGCAAGACAATTTCAATGTCTTTATCTACGTGTAGACAAACCACACCATTTGTACGTGAAAAACACAAGGTACTTGATACAGTCTGCTGTAAAAAGTACAACTGAACACTAACCCACTTCAGTAAGGTGCCAAAACATGCGGAATTGAGCCAGGCATTAGCAGCTGTTGAAAAATTGCAAGTTTCCCTGGTTTCCATGGAGTAAGAGCCGATGCTACGCACGTGATTATGACATAAATGATCATTCAATTGTCACTACAGCCAAAAGTATTGGTCGGAGAGCAACGCGGATTGCACCATTCGATTTCTCGTCACAAAATACGTCGGATTAGACTCTTACTAGTAGCACTGGAACAGTTTTTCCACTTTTGCATTTTTGCCTGGTCTTTTTGTTAATTGAAATCGGCTACACTGTACTCTGTACAATCGCGACTGGTCATTACTATATTCAACTTTTGACTATAAGTTATGTGCCCTTCGGTAGCCCAGAAGACGTCAAATCTTTGGGCCAAGCCCATTTAACTCACCCAACAATTGCCTTACTTCTAAGTGCAAGACAATCTCAATGTCTTTATCTACGTGTAGAAAAACCACACCATTTGTACGTGAAAACCACAAGGTACTTGATACAGTCTGCTGTAAAAAGTACAACTAAACACTGACCCACTTCAGTAAAGTGCCAAAAGATGCGGAATTGAGCCAGGCATCGGCAGCTGTTGAAAAATTGCAAATTTCCCTGGTTTCCATGGAGTAAGAGCCGTTGCTGGGCACGTGATTATGACATAAATGATCATTCAATTGTCACTACAGCCAAAAGTATTGGTCGGAGAGCAACGCGGTTTGCACCATTCGATTTGTCGTCACAAAATACGTCGGATTAGCCTCTTACCAGCAGCACTGGAACAGTTTTTCCACTTTTGCATTTTTACCTGGTATTTTTGTTAATTGAAATCGGCTACACTGCACTCTGTACAATCGCGACTGGTCATTACTATATTCAACTTTTGACTATAAGTTATGTGCCCTTCGGTAGCCCAGAAGACCTGAAATCTTTGGGCTAAGCCCATTTAACTCACCCAGCAATTGTCTTACTTCTAAGTCCAAGACAATCTCAATGTCTTTATCTACGTGTAGAAAAACCAGACCATTTGTACATATAAAACACAAGGTACTTAATACAGTCTGCTGTAAAAAGTACAACTAAACACTGACCCACATTTTTAAGGTGCCAAAAGATGCAGAATTGGGCCAGGCATCGGCAGCTGTTAAAAAATTGGAAATATCCCTGGTTTCCATGGAGTAAGAGCCGTTGCTGGGCACGTGATTATGACATCAATGATTAATCAATTGTCGCTACAGCCAAAAGTATTGGTCAGAGAGCAACGCGGTTTGCACCATTCGATTTGTCGTCACAAAATACGTCGGATTAGCCTCTTACCAGCAGCACTGGAACAGTTTTTCCACTTTTGCATTTTTGCTTGGTCTTTTTGTTTATTGAAATCGGCTACACTGTACTCTGTACAATCGCGACTGGTCATTACTATATTTAACTTTTGACTATAAGTTATGTGCCCTTCGGTAGCCCAGAAGACCTGAAATCTTTGGGCCAAGCCCATTTAACTCACCCAGCAATTGCCTTACTTCTAAGTGCAAGACAATCTCAATGTCTTTATCTACGTGTAGAAAAACCACACCATTTGTACGTGAAAAACACAAGGTACTTGATACAGTCTGCTGTAAAAAGTACAACTGAACACTGACCCACTTCAGTAAGGTGCCAAAAGATGCGGAATTGAGCCAGGCATCGGCAGCTGTTGAAAAATTGCAAATTTCCCTGGTTTCCATGGAGTAAGACCCGTTGCTGGGCACGTGATTAAGACATAAATGATCATTCAATTGTCACTACAGCCAAAAGTATTGGTCGGAGAGCAACGCGGTTTGCACCATTCGATTTCTCGTCACAAAATACGTCGGATTAGCCTCTTACCAGCAGCACTGGAACAGTTTTTCCACTTTTGCGTTTTTACCTGGTCTTTTTGTTAATTGAAATCGGCTACACTGTACTCTGTACAATCGCGACTGGTCATTACTATATTCAACTTTTGACTATAAGTTATGTGCCCTTCGGTAGCCCAGAAGACGTCAAATCTTTAGGCTAAGCCCATTTAACTCACCCAGCAATTGTCTTACTTCTAAGTCCAAGACAATCTCAATGTCTTTATCTACGTGTAGAAAAACCACACCATTTGTACATAAAAAACACAAGGTACTTGATACAGTCTGCTGTAAAAAGTACAACTAAACACTGACCCACATTTATAAGGTGCAAAAAGATGTGGAATTGGGCCAGGCATCGGCAGCTGTTAAAAAATTGGAAATATCCCTGGTTTCCATGGAGTAAGAGCCGTTGCTGGGCACGTGATTATGACATCAATGATCATTGATCTGTCGCTACAGCCAAAAGTATTGGTCGGAGAGCAACGCGGTTTGCACCATTCGATTTCTCGTCACAAAATACGTCGGATTAGCCTCTTACTAGTAGCACTGGAACAGTTTTTCCACTTTTGCATTTTTGCTTCGTCTTTTGGTTAATTGAAGTCGGCTAAACTGTACTCTGTACAATCGCGACTGGTCATTACTATATTCAACTTTTGACTATAAGTTATGTGCCCTTCGGTAGCCCAGAAGACGTCAAATCTTTGGGCCAAGCCCATTTAACTCACCCAGCAATTGCCTTACTTCTAAGTGCAAGACAATCTCAATGTCTTTATCTACGTGTAGAAAAACCACACCATTTGTACGTGAAAACCACAAGGTACTTGATACAGTCTGCTGTAAAAAGTACAACTGAACACTAACCCACTTCAGTAAGGTGCCAAAAGATGCGGAATTGAGCCAGGCATCGGCAGCTGTTGAAAAATTGCAAATTTCCCTGGTTTCCATGGAGTAAGAGCCGTTGCTACGCACGTGATTATGACATAAATGATCATTCAATTGTCGCTACAGCCAAAAGTATTGGTCGGAGAGCAACGCGGATTGCACCATTCGATTTCTCGTCACAAAATACGTCGGATTAGACTCTTACTAGTAGCACTGGAACAGTTTTTCCACTTTTGCATTTTTGCCTGGTCTTTTTGTTAATTGAAATCGGCTACACTGTACTCTGTACAATCGCGACTGGTCATTACTATATTCAACTTTTGACTATAAGTTATGTGCCCTTCGGTAGCCGAGAAGACCTGAAATCTTTGGGCCAAGTCCATTTAACTCACCCAGCAATTGTCTTACTTCTAAGTCCAAGACAATCTCAATGTCTTTATCTACGTGTAGAAAAACCAGACCATTTGTACATAAAAAACACAAGGTACTTGCTACAGTCTGCTGTAAAAAGTACAACTAAACACTGACACACATTTTTAAGGTGCCAAAAGATGCAGAATTGGGACAGGCATCGGCAGCTGTTGAAAAATTGCAAATATCCCTGGTTTCCATGGAGTAAGAGCCGTTGCTACGCACGTGATCATGACATAAATGATCATTCAATTGTCGCTACAGCCAAAAGTATTGGTCGGAGAGCAACGCGGATTGCACCATTCGATTTCTCGTCACAAAATACGTCGGATTAGGCTCTTAGCAGAAGCACTGGAACAGTTTTTCCACTTTTGCATTTTTGCCTGGTGTCTTTGTTAATTGAAATCGGCTACACTGTACTCTGTACAATCGCGACTGGTCATTACTATATTCAACTTTTGACTATAAGTTATGTGCCCTTCGGTAGCCCAGAAGTCCTGAAATCTTTGGGCCAAGCCCATTTAACTCACCCAGCAATTGCCTTACTTCTAAGTGCAAGACAATCTCAATGTCTTTATCTACGTGTAGAAAAACCACACCATTTGTACGTGAAAACCACAAGGTACTTGATACAGTCTGCTGTAGAAAGTACAACTGAACACTGACCCACTTCAGTAAGGTGCCAAAAGATGCAGAATTGAGCCAGGCATCGGCAGCTGTTGAAAAATTGCAAATTTCCCTGGTTTCCATGGAGTAAGAGCCGTTGCTGGGCACGTGATTATGACATAAATGATCATTCAATTGTTACTACAGCCAAAAGTATTGGTCGGAGAGCAACGCGGTTTGCACCATTCGATTTCTCGTCACAAAATACGTCGGATTAGCCTCTTACCAGCAGCACTGGAACAGTTTTTCCACTTTTGCACTTTTACCTGGTCTTTTTGTTAATTGAAATCGGCTACACTGTACTCTGTACAATCGTGACTGGTCATTACTATATTCAACTTTTGACTATAAGTTATGTGCCCTTCGGTAGCCCAGAAGACGTCAAATCTTTCGGCCAAGCCCATTTAACTCACCCAGCAATTGTCTTACTTCTAAGTCCAAGACAATCTCAATGTATTTATCTACGTGTAGAAAAACCACACCATTTGTACGTGAAAAACACAAGATACTTGATACAGTCTGCTGTAAAGAGTACAACTGAACACTAACCCTCTTCAGTAAGGTGCCAAAAGATGCGGAATTGAGCCAGGCATCGGCAGCTGTTGAAAAATTGCAAATTTCCCTGGTTTCCATGGAGTAAGAGCCGTTGCTGGGCACGTGATTATGACATAAATGATCATTCAATTGTCGCTACAGCCAAAAGTATTGGTCGGAGAGCAACGCGGTTTGCACCATTCGATTTCTCGTCACAAAAAAATCGGATTAGGCTGTTACTAGTAGCACTGGAACAGTTTTTCCACTTTTGCATTTTTGCCTGGTCTTTTTGTTAATTGAAATCGGCTACACTGTACTCTGTACAATCGCGACTGGTCATTACTATATTTAACTTTTGACTATAAGTTATGTTCCCTTCGGTAGCCCAGAAGACCTAAAATCTTTGGGCCAAGCCCATTTAACTCACCCAGCAATTGTCTTACTTCTAAGTCCTAGACAATCTCAATGTCTTTATCTACGTGTAGAAAAACCAGACCATTTGTTCATAAAAAACACAAGGTACTTGATACAGTCTGCTTTGAAAAGTACAACTAAACACTGACCCACATTTATAAGGTGCCAAAAGATGTGGAATTGGGCCAGGCATCGGCAGCTGTTAAAAAATTGCAAATATCCCTGGTTTCCATGGAGTAAGAGCCGTTGCTGGGCACGTGATTATGACATCAATAATCATTGATCTGTCGCTACAGCCAAAAGTATTGGTCGGAGAGCAACGCGGTTTGCACCATTCGATTTCTCGTCACAAAATACGTCGGATTAGCCTCTTACTAGTAGCACTGGAACAGTTTTTCCACTTTTGCATTTTTGCCTGGTCTTTTTGTTAATTGAAATCGGCTACACTGTACTCTGTACAATCGCGACTGGTCATTACTATATTCAACTTTTGACTATGAGTTATGTGCCCTTCGGTAGCCCAGAAGACGTCAAATCTTTGGGCCAAGCCCATTTAACTCACCCAGCAATTGCCTTACTTCTAAGTGCAAGACAATCTCAATGTCTTTATCTACGTGTAGAAAAACCACACCATTTGTACGTGAAAAACACAAGGTACTTGATACAGTCTGCTGTAAAAAGTACAACTGAACACTAACCCACTTCAGTAAGGTGCCAAAAGATGCGGAATTGAGCCAGGCATCGGCAGCTGTTGAAAAATTGCAAATTTCCCTGGTTTCCATGGAGTAAGAGCCGTTGCTACGCACGTGATTATGACATAAATGATCATTCAATTGTCGGTACAGCCAAAAGTATTGGTCGGAGAGCAACGCGGATTGCACCATTCGATTTCTCGTCACAAAATACGTCGGATTAGACTCTTACTAGTAGCACTGGAACAATTTTTCCACTTTTGCATTTTTGCCTGGTCTTTTTGTTAATTGAAATCGGCTACACTGTACTCTGTACAATCGCGACTGGTCATTACTATATTCAACTTTTGACTATAAGTTATGTGCCCTTCGGTAGCCCAGAAGACCTGAAATCTTTGGGCCAAGCCCATTTAACTCACCCAGCAATTGTCTTACTTCTAAGTCCAAGACAATCTCAATGTCTTTATCTACGTGTAGAAAAACCACACCATTTGTACATAAAAAACACAAGGTACTTGATACAGTCTGCTGTAAAAAGTACAACTAAACACTGACACACATTTTTAAGGTGCCAAAAGATGCAGAATTGGGACAGGCATCGGCAGCTGTTGAAAAATTGCAAATATCCCTGGTTTCCATGGAGTAAGAGCCGTTGCTACGCACGTGATTATGACATAAATGATCATTCAATTGTCGCTACAGCCAAAAGTATTGGTCGGAGAGCAACGCGGATTGCACCATTCGATTTCTCGTCACAAAATACGTCGGATTAGCCTCTTACCAGCAGCACTGGAACAGTTTTTCCACTTTTGCATTTTTGCCTGGTCTTTTTGTTAATTGAAATCGGCTACACTGTACTCTGTACAATCGCGACTGGTCATTACTATATTCAACTTTTGACTATAAGTTATGTGCCCTTCGGTAGCCCAGAAGACCTGAAATCTTTGGGCCAAGCCCATTTAACTCACCCAGCAATTGCCTTACTTCTAAGTGCAAGACAATCTCAATGTCTTTATCTACGTGTAGAAAAACCACACCATTTGTACGTGAAAACCACAAGGTACTTGATACAGTCTGCTGTAGAAAGTACAACTGAACACTGACCCACTTCAGTAAGGTGCCAAAAGATGCGGAATTGAGCCAGGCATCGGCAGCTGTTGAAAAATTGCAAATTTCCCTGGTTTCCATGGAGTAAGAGCCGTTGCTGGGCACGTGATTATGACATAAATGATCATTCAATTGTCACTACAGCCAAAAGTATTGGTCGGAGAGCAACGCGGTTTGCACCATTCGATTTCTCGTCACAAAATACGTCGGATTAGCCTCTTACCAGCAGCACTGGAACAGTTTTTCCACTTTTGCATTTTTACCTGGTCTTTTTGTTAATTGAAATCGGCTACACTGCACTCTGTACAATCGCGACTGGTCATTACTATATTCAACTTTTGACTATAAGTTATGTGGCCTTCGGTAGCCCAGAAGACGTCAAATCTTTGGGCTAAGCCCATTTAACTCACCCAGCAATTGTCTTACTTCTAAGTCCAAGACAATCTCAATGTCTTTATCTACGTGTAGAAAAACCACACCATTTGTACATAAAAAACACAAGGTACTTGATACAGTCTGCTGTAAAAAGTACAACTGAACACTGACCCACATTTATAAGGTGCCAAAAGATGTGGAATTGGGCGAGGCATCGGCAGCTGTTAAAAAATTGCAAATATCCCTGGTTTCCATGGAGTAAGAGCCGTTGCTGGGCACGTGATTATGACATCAATGATCATTGATCTGTCGCTACAGCCAAAAGTATTGGTCGGAGAGCAACGCGGTTTGCACCATTCGATTTCTCGTCACAAAATACGTCGGATTAGCCTCTTACTAGTAGCACTGGAACAGTTTTTCCACTTTTGCATTTTTGCTTCGTCTTTTTGTTAATTGAAATCGGCTAAACTGTACTCTGTACAATCGCGACTGGTCATTACTATATTCAACTTTTGACTATAAGTTATGTGCCCTTTGGTAGCCCAGAAGACGTCAAATCTTTCGGCCAAGCCCATTTAACTCACCCAGCAATTGCCTTACTTCTAAGTGCAAGACAATCTCAATGTCTTTATCTACGTGTAGAAAAACCACACCATTTGTACGTGAAAAACACAAGGTACTTGATACAGTCTGCTGTAAAAAGTACAACTGAACACTAACCCACTTCAGTAAGGTGCCAAAAGATGCGGAATTGAGCCAGGCATCGGCAGCTGTTGAAAAATTGCAAATTTCCCTGGTTTCCATGGAGTAAGAGCCGTTGCTGGGCACGTGATTATGACATAAATGATCATTCAATTGTCACTACAGCCAAAAGTATTGGTCGGAGAGCAACGCGGTTTGCACCATTCGATTTCTCGTCACAAAATACGTCGGATTAGCCTCTTACAAGCAGCACTGGAACAGTTTTTCCACTTTTGCACTTTTACCTGGTCTTTTTGTTAATTGAAATCGGCTACACTGTACTCTGTACAATCGCGACTGGTCATTACTATATTCAACTTTTGACTATAAGTTATGTGCCCTTCGGTAGCCCAAAAGACGTCAAATCTTTCGGCTAAGCCCATTTAACTCACCCAGCAATTGTCTTACTTCTAAGTACAAGACAATCTCAATGTCTTTATCTACGTGTAGACAAACCACACCATTTGTACATAAAAAACACAAGGTACTTGATACAGTCTGCTGTAAAAAGTACAACTAAACACTGACCCACATTTATAAGGTGCCAAAAGATGTGAAATTGGGCGAGGCATCGGCAGGTGTTAAAAAATTGCAAATATCCCTGGTTTCCATGGAGTAAGAGCCGTTGCTGGGCACGTGATTATGACATCAATGATCATTGATCTGTCGCTACAGCCAAAAGTATTGGTCGGAGAGCAACGCGGTTTGCACCATTCGATTTCTCGTCACAAAATACGTCGGATTAGCCTCTTACTAGTAGCACTGGAACAGTTTTTCCACTTTTGCATTTTTGCTTGGCCTTTTTGTTAATTGAAATCGGCTAAACTGTACTCTGTACAATCGCGACTGGTCATTACTATATTCAACTTTTGACTATAAGTTATGTGCCCTTCGGTAGCCCAGAAGACCTGAAATCTTTGGGCTAAGCCCATTTAACTCACCCAGCAATTGCCTTACTTCTAAGTGCAAGACAATCTCAATGTCTTTATCTACGTGTAGAAAAACCAGACCATTTGTACATAATAAACACAAGGTACTTGATACAGTCTGCTGTGAAAAGTACAACTAAACACTGACCCACATTTTTAAGGTGCCAAAAGATGCAGAATTGGGCCAGGCATCGGCAGCTGTTAAAAAATTGCAAATATCCCTGGTTTCCATGGAGTAAGAGCCGTTGCTGGGCACGTGATTATGACATCAATGATCAATCAATTGTCGCTACAGCCAAAAGTATTGGTCAGAGAGCAACGCGGTTTGCACCATTCGATTTCTCGTCACAAAATACGTCGGATTAGCCTCTTACCAGCAGCACTGGAACAGTTTTTCCACTTTTGCATTTTTGCCTGGTCTTTTTGTTTATTGAAATCGGCTACACTGTACTCTGTACAATCGCGACTGGTCATTACTATATTTAACTTTTGACTATAAGTTATGTGCCCTTCGGAAGCCCAGAAGACCTGAAATCTTTGGGCTAAGCCCATTTAACTCACCCAGCAATTGCCTTACTTCTAAGTGCAAGACAATCTCAATGTCTTTATCTACGTGTAGAAAAACCACACCATTTGTACGTGAAAACCACATGGTACTTGATACAGTCTGCTGTAAAAAGTACAACTGAACACTGACCCACTTCAGTAAGGTGCCAAAAGATGCGGAATTGAGCCAGGCATCGGCAGCTGTTGAAAAATTGCAAATTTCCCTGGTTTCCATGGAGTAAGAGCCGTTGCTGGGCACGTGATTATGACATAAATGATCATTCAATTGTCACTACAGCCAAAAGTATTGGTCGGAGAGCAACGCGGTTTGCACCATTCGATTTCTCGTCACAAAATACGTCGGATTAGCCTCTTACCAGCAGCACTGGAACAGTTTTTCCACTTTTGCATTTTTACCTGGTCTTTTTGTTAATTGAAATCGGCTACACTGCACTCTGTACAATCGCGACTGGTCATTACTATATTCAACTTTTGACTATAAGTTATGTGCCCTTCGGTAGCCCAGAAGACGTCAAATCTTTGGGCTAAGCCCATTTAACTCACCCAGCAATTGTCTTACTTCTAAGTCCAAGACAATCTCAATGTCTTTATCTACGTGTAGAAAAACCACACCATTTGTACATAAAAAACACAAGGTACTTGATACAGTCTGCTGTAAAAAGTACAACTGAACACTGACCCACATTTATAAGGTGCCAAAAGATGTGAAATTGGGCGAGGCATCGGCAGCTGTTAAAAAATTGCAAATATCCCTGGTTTCCATGGAGTAAGAGCCGTTGCTGGGCACGTGATTATGACATCAATGATCATTGATCTGTCGCTACAGCCAAAAGTATTGGTCGGAGAGCAACGCGGTTTGCACCATTCGATTTCTCGTCACAAAATACGTCGGATTAGCCTCTTACTAGTAGCACTGGAACAGTTTTTCCACTTTTGCATTTTTGCTTGGTCTTTTTGTTAATTGAAATCGGCTAAACTGTACTCTGTACAATCGCGACTGGTCATTACTATATTCAACTTTTGACTATAAGTTATGTGCCCTTCGGTAGCCCAGAAGACCTGAAATCTTTGGGCTAAGCCCATTTAACTCACCCAGCAATTGCCTTACTTCTAAGTGCAAGACAATCTCAATGTCTTTATCTACGTGTAGAAAAACCACACCATTTGTACGTGAAAAACACAAGATACTTGATACAGTCTGCTGTAAAGAGTACAACTGAGCACTAACCCACTTCAGTAAGGTGCCAAAAGATGCGGAATTGAGCCAGGCATCGGCAGCTGTTGAAAAATTGCAAATTTCCCTGGTTTCCATGGAGTAAGAGCCGTTGCTGGGCACGTGATTATGACATAAATGATCATTAAATTGTCGCTACAGCCAAAAGTATTGGTCGGAGAGCAACGCGGTTTGCACCATTCGATTTCTCGTCACAAAAAAATCGGATTAGGCTGTTACTAGTAGCACTGGAACAGTTTTTCCACTTTTGCATTTTTGCCTGGTCTTTTTGTTAATTGAAATCGGCTACACTGTACTCTGTACAATCGCGACTGGTCATTACTATATTCAACTTTTGACTATAAGTTATGTGCCCTTCGGTAGCCCAGAAGACCTGAAATCTTTGGGCCAAGCCCATTTAACTCACCCAGCAATTGTCTTACTTCTAAGTCCAAGACAATCTCAATGTCTTTATCTACGTGTAGAAAAACCAGACCATTTGTACATAAAAAACACAAGGTACTTGATACAGTCTGCTGTGAAAAGTACAACTAAACACTGACCCACATTTATAAGGTGCCAAAAGATGTGAAATTGGGCCAGGCATCGGCAGCTGTTAAAAAATTGCAAATATCCCTGGTTTCCATGGAGTAAGAGCCGTTGCTGGGCACGTGATTATTACATCAATAATCATTGATCTGTCGCTACAGCCAAAAGTATTGGTCGGAGAGCAACGCGGTTTGCACCATTCGATTTCTCGTCACAAAATACGTCGGATTAGCCTCTTACTAGTAGCACTGGAACAGTTTTTCCACTTTTGCATTTTTGCTTCGTCTTTTTGTTAATTGAAATCGGCTAAACTGTACTCTGTACAATCGCGACTGGTCATTACTATATTCAACTTTTGACTATAAGTTATGTGCCCTTTGGTAGCCCAGAAGACGTCAAATCTTTCGGCCAAGCCCATTTAACTCACCCAGCAATTGCCTTACTTCTAAGTGCAAGACAATCTCAATGTCTTTATCTACGTGTAGAAAAACCACACCATTTGTACGTGAAAAACACAAGGTACTTGATACAGTCTGCTGTAAAAAGTACAACTGAACACTAACCCACTTCAGTAAGGTGCCAAAAGATGCGGAATTGAGCCAGGCATCGGCAGCTGTTGAAAAATTGCAAATTTCCCTGGTTTCCATGGAGTAAGAGCCGTTGCTGGGCACGTGATTATGACATAAATGATCATTCAATTGTCACTACAGCCAAAAGTATTGGTCGGAGAGCAACGCGGTTTGCACCATTCGATTTCTCGTCACAAAATACGTCGGATTAGCCTCTTACAAGCAGCACTGGAACAGTTTTTCCACTTTTGCACTTTTACCTGGTCTTTTTGTTAATTGAAATCGGCTACACTGTACTCTGTACAATCGCGACTGGTCATTACTATATTCAACTTTTGACTATAAGTTATGTGCCCTTCGGTAGCCCAAAAGACGTCAAATCTTTCGGCTAAGCCCATTTAACTCACCCAGCAATTGTCTTACTTCTAAGTACAAGACAATCTCAATGTCTTTATCTACGTGTAGACAAAGCACACCATTTGTACATAAAAAACACAAGGTACTTGATACAGTCTGCTGTAAAAAGTACAACTAAACACTGACCCACATTTATAAAGTGCCAAAAGATGTGAAATTGGGCGAGGCATCGGCAGGTGTTAAAAAATTGCAAATATCCCTGGTTTCCATGGAGTAAGAGCCGTTGCTGGGCACGTGATTATGACATCAATGATCATTGATCTGTCGCTACAGCCAAAAGTATTGGTCGGAGAGCAACGCGGTTTGCACCATTCGATTTCTCGTCACAAAATACGTCGGATTAGCCTCTTACTAGTAGCACTGGAACAGTTTTTCCACTTTTGCATTTTTGCTTGGCCTTTTTGTTAATTGAAATCGGCTAAACTGTACTCTGTACAATCGCGACTGGTCATTACTATATTCAACTTTTGACTATAAGTTATGTGCCCTTCGGTAGCCCAGATAACCTGAAATCTTTGGGCTAAGCCCATTTAACTCACCCAGCAATTGCCTTACTTCTAAGTGCAAGACAATCTCAATGTCTTTATCTACGTGTAGAAAAACCAGACCATTTGTACATAATAAACACAAGGTACTTGATACAGTCTGCTGTGAAAAGTACAACTAAACACTGACCCACATTTTTAAGGTGCCAAAAGATGCAGAATTGGGCCAGGCATCGGCAGCTGTTAAAAAATTGCAAATATCCCTGGTTTCCATGGAGTAAGAGCCGTTGCTGGGCACGTGATTATGACATCAATGATCAATCAATTGTCGCTACAGCCAAAAGTATTGGTCAGAGAGCAACGCGGTTTGCACCATTCGATTTCTCGTCACAAAATACGTCGGATTAGCCTCTTACCAGCAGCACTGGAACAGTTTTTCCACTTTTGCATTTTTGCCTGGTCTTTTTGTTTATTGAAATCGGCTACACTGTACTCTGTACAATCGCGACTGGTCATTACTATATTTAACTTTTGACTATAAGTTATGTGCCCTTCGGAAGCCCAGAAGACCTGAAATCTTTGGGCTAAGCCCATTTAACTCACCCAGCAATTGCCTTACTTCTAAGTGCAAGACAATCTCAATGTCTTTATCTACGTGTAGAAAAACCACACCATTTGTACGTGAAAACCACATGGTACTTGATACAGTCTGCTGTAAAAAGTACAACTGAACACTGACCCACTTCAGTAAGGTGCCAAAAGATGCGGAATTGAGCCAGGCATCGGCAGCTGTTGAAAAATTGCAAATTTCCCTGGTTTCCATGGAGTAAGAGCCGTTGCTGGGCACGTGATTATGACATAAATGATCATTCAATTGTCACTACAGCCAAAAGTATTGGTCGGAGAGCAACGCGGTTTGCACCATTCGATTTCTCGTCACAAAATACGTCGGATTAGCCTCTTACCAGCAGCACTGGAACAGTTTTTCCACTTTTGCATTTTTACCTGGTCTTTTTGTTAATTGAAATCGGCTACACTGCACTCTGTACAATCGCGACTGGTCATTACTATATTCAACTTTTGACTATAAGTTATGTGCCCTTCGGTAGCCCAGAAGACGTCAAATCTTTGGGCTAAGCCCATTTAACTCACCCAGCAATTGTCTTACTTCTAAGTCCAAGACAATCTCAATGTCTTTATCTACGTGTAGAAAAACCACACCATTTGTACATAAAAAACACAAGGTACTTGATACAGTCTGCTGTAAAAAGTACAACTGAACACTGACCCACATTTATAAGGTGCCAAAAGATGTGAAATTGGGCGAGGCATCGGCAGCTGTTAAAAAATTGCAAATATCCCTGGTTTCCATGGAGTAAGAGCCGTTGCTGGGCACGTGATTATGACATCAATGATCATTGATCTGTCGCTACAGCCAAAAGTATTGGTCGGAGAGCAACGCGGTTTGCACCATTCGATTTCTCGTCACAAAATACGTCGGATTAGCCTCTTACTAGTAGCACTGGAACAGTTTTTTCCACTTTTGCATTTTTGCTTGGTCTTTTTGTTAATTGAAATCGGCTAAACTGTACTCTGTACAATCGCGACTGGTCATTACTATATTCAACTTTTGACTATAAGTTATGTGCCCTTCGGTAGCCCAGAAGACCTGAAATCTTTGGGCTAAGCCCATTTAACTCACCCAGCAATTGCCTTACTTCTAAGTGCAAGACAATCTCAATGTCTTTATCTACGTGTAGAAAAACCACACCATTTGTACGTGAAAAACACAAGATACTTGATACAGTCTGCTGTAAAGAGTACAACTGAGCACTAACCCACTTCAGTAAGGTGCCAAAAGATGCGGAATTGAGCCAGGCATCGGCAGCTGTTGAAAAATTGCAAATTTCCCTGGTTTCCATGGAGTAAGAGCCGTTGCTGGGCACGTGATTATGACATAAATGATCATTAAATTGTCGCTACAGCCAAAAGTATTGGTCGGAGAGCAACGCGGTTTGCACCATTCGATTTCTCGTCACAAAAAAATCGGATTAGGCTGTTACTAGTAGCACTGGAACAGTTTTTCCACTTTTGCATTTTTGCCTGGTCTTTTTGTTAATTGAAATCGGCTACACTGTACTCTGTACAATCGCGACTGGTCATTACTATATTCAACTTTTGACTATAAGTTATGTGCCCTTCGGTAGCCCAGAAGACCTGAAATCTTTGGGCCAAGCCCATTTAACTCACCCAGCAATTGTCTTACTTCTAAGTCCAAGACAATCTCAATGTCTTTATCTACGTGTAGAAAAACCAGACCATTTGTACATAAAAAACACAAGGTACTTGATACAGTCTGCTGTAAAAAGTACAACTAAACACTGACACACATTTTTAAGGTGCCAAAAGATGCAGAATTGGGACAGGCATCGGCAGCTGTTGAAAAATTGCAAATATCCCTGGTTTCCATGGAGTAAGAGCCGATGCTGGGCACGTGATTATGACATAAATGATCATTCAATTGTAGCTACAGCCAAAAGTATTGGTCGGAGAGCAACGCGGATTGCACCATTCGATTTCTCGTCACAAAATACGTCGGATTAGCCTCTTACAAGCAGCACTGGAACAGTTTTTCCACTTTTGCATTTTTGCCTGGTCTTTTTGTTAATTGAAATCGGCTACACTGTACTCTGTACAATCGCGACTGGTCATTACTATATTCAACTTTTGACTATAAGTTATGTGCCCTTCGGTAGCCCAGAAGACCTGAAATCTTTGGGCCAAGCCCATTTAACTCACCCAGCAATTGCCTTACTTCTAAGTGCAAGACAATCTCAATGTCTTTATCTACGTGTAGAAAAACCACACCATTTGTACGTGAAAACCACAAGGTACTTGATACAGTCTGCTGTAAAAAGTACAACTGAACACTGACCCACTTCAGTAAGGTGCCAAAAGATGCGGAATTGAGCCAGGCATCGGCAGCTGTTGAAAAATTGCAAATTTCCCTGGTTTCCATGGAGTAAGAGCCGTTGCTGGGCACGTGATTATGACATAAATGATCATTAAATTGTCGCTACAGCCAAAAGTATTGGTCGGAGAGCAGCGCGGTTTGCACCATTCGATTTCTCGTCACAAAAAAATCGGATTAGGCTGTTACTAGTAGCACTGGAACAGTTTTTCCACTTTTGCATTTTTGCCTGGTCTTTTTGTTAATTGAAATCGGCTGCACTGTACTCTGTACAATCGCGACTGGTCATTACTATATTCAACTTTTGACTATAAGTTATGTGCCCTTCGGTAGCCCAGAAGACCTGAAATCTTTGGGCCAAGCCCATTTAACTCACCCAGCAATTGTCTTACTTCTAAGTCCAAGACAATCTCAATGTCTTTATCTACGTGTAGAAAAACCAGACCATTTGTACATAAAAAACACAAGGTACTTGATACAGTCTGCTGTGAAAAGTACAACTAAACACTGACCCACATTTATAAGGTGCCAAAAGATGTGAAATTGGGCCAGGCATCGGCAGCTGTTAAAAAATTGCAAATATCCCTGGTTTCCATGGAGTAAGAGCCGTTGCTGGGCACGTGATTATGACATCAATAATCATTGATCTGTCGCTACAGCCAAAAGTATTGGTCGGAGAGCAACGCGGTTTGCACCATTCGATTTCTCGTCACAAAATACGTCGGATTAGCCTCTTACTAGTAGCACTGGAACAGTTTTTCCACTTTTGCATTTTTGCCTGGTCTTTTTGTTAATTGAAATCGGCTAAACTGTACTCTGTACAATCGCGACTGGTCATTACTATATTCAACTTTTGACTATAAGTTATGTGCCCTTTGGTAGCCCAGAAGACCTGAAATCTTTGGGCTCAGCCCATTTAACTCACCCAGCAATTGCCTTACTTCTAAGTGCAAGACAATCTCAATGTCTTTATCTACGTGTAGAAAAACCAGACCATTTGTACATAATAAACACAAGGTACTTGATACAGTCTGCTGTAAAAAGTACAACTAAACACTGACCCACATTTTTAAGGTGCCAAAAGATGCAGAATTGGGCCAGGCATCGGCAACTGTTAAAAAATTGCAAATATCCCTGGTTTCCATGGAGTAAGAGCCGTTGCTGGGCACGTAATTATGACATCAATAATCAATCAATTGTCGCTACAGCCAAAAGTATTGGTCAGAGAGCAACGCGGTTTGCACCATTCGATTTCTCGTCACAAAATACGTCGGATTAGCCTCTTACCAGCAGCACTGGAACAGTTTTTCCACTTTTGCATTTTTGCTTGGTCTTTTTGTTTATTGAAATCGGCTACACTGTACTCTGTACAATCGCGACTGGTCATTACTATATTTAACTTTTGACTATAAGTTATGTGCCCTTCGGAAGCCCAGAAGACCTGAAATCTTTGGGCTAAGCCCATTTAACTCACCCAGCAATTGCCTTACTTCTAAGTCCAAGACAATCTCAATGTCTTTATCTACGTGTAGAAAAACCACACCATTTGTACGTGAAAACCACAAGGTACTTGATACAGTCTGCTGTAAAAAGTACAACTGAACACTGACCCACTTCAGTAAGGTGCCAAAAGATGCGGAATTGAGCCAGGCATCGGCAGCTGTTGAAAAATTGCAAATTTCCCTGGTTTCCATGGAGTAAGACCCGTTGCTGGGCACGTGATTATGACATCAATGATCATTCAATTGTCACTACAGGGAAAAGTATTGGTCGGAGAGCAACGCGGATTGCACCATTCGATTTCTCGTCACAAAATACGTCGGATTAGGCTCTTACCAGCAGCACTGGAACAGTTTTTCCACTTTTGCATTTTTACCTGGTCTTTTTGTTAATTGAAATCGGCTACACTGTACTCCGTACAATCGCGACTGGTCATTACTATATTCAACTTTTGACTATAAGTTATGTGCCCTTCGGTAGCCCAGAAGACGTCAAATCTTTGGGCTAAGCCCATTTAACTCACCCAGCAATTGTCTTACTTCTAAGTCCAAGACAATCTCAATGTCTTTATCTACGTGTAGAAAAACCAGACCATTTGTACATAAAAAACACAAGGTACTTGATACAGTCTGCTGTAAAAAGTACAACTAAACACTGACCCAC
Source organism: Liolophura sinensis (assembly GCF_032854445.1). NCBI lineage: Eukaryota > Metazoa > Mollusca > Polyplacophora > Chitonida > Chitonidae > Liolophura > Liolophura sinensis. The sequence goes on along the minus strand of NW_027018135.1, from coordinate 31,304 downwards.
ATTTATAAGGTGCAAAAAGATGTGGAATTGGGCCAGGCATCGGCAGCTGTTAAAAAATTGGATATATCCCTGGTTTCCATGGAGTAAGAGCCGTTGCTGGGCACGTGATTATGACATAAATGATCATTGATCTGTCGCTACAGCCAAAAGTATTGGTCGGAGAGCAACGCGGTTTGCACCATTCGATTTCTCGTCACAAAATACGTCGGATTAGCATCTTACTAGTAGCACTGGAACAGTTTTTCCACTTTTGCATTTTTGCTTCGTCTTTTTGTTAATTGAAATCGGCTAAACTGTACTCTGTACAATCGCGACTGGTCATTACTATATTCAACTTTTGACTATAAGTTATGTGCCCTTCGGTAGCCCAGAAGACCTGAAATCTTTGGGCCAAGCCCATTTAACTCACCCAGCAATTGCCTTACTTCTAAGTGCAAGACAATCTCAATGTCTTTATCTACGTGTAGAAAAACCAGACCATTTGTACGTGAAAAACACAAGGTACTTGATACAGTCTGCTGTAAAAAGTACAACTGAACACTAACCCACTTCAGTAAGGTGCCAAAAGATGCGGAATTGAGCCAGGCATCGGCAGCTGTTGAAAAATTGCAAATTTCCCTGGTTTCCATGGAGTAAGAGCCGTTGCTACGCACGTGATTATGACATAAATGATCATTCAATTGTCGCTACAGCCAAAAGTATTGGTCGGAGAGCAACGCGGATTGCACCATTCGATTTCTCGTCACAAAATACGTCGGATTAGACTCTTACTAGTAGCACTGGAACAGTTTTTCCACTTTTGTATTTTTGCCTGGTCTTTTTGTTAATTGAAATCGGCTACACTGTACTCTGTACAATCGCGACTGGTCATTACTATATTCAACTTTTGACTATAAGTTATGTGCCCTTCGGTAGCCCAGAAGACCTGAAATCTTTGGGCCAAGCCCATTTAACTCACCCAGCAATTGTCTTACTTCTAATTCCAAGACAATCTCAATGTCTTTATCTACGTGTAGAAAAACCAGACCATTTGTACATAAAAAACACAAGGTACTTGATACAGTCTGCTGTAAAAAGTACAACTAAACACTGACACACATTTTCAAGGTGCCAAAAGATGCAGAATTGGGACAGGCATCGGCAGCTGTTGAAAAATTGCAAATATCCCTGGTTTCCATGGAGTAAGAGCCGTTGCTACGCACGTGATTATGACATAAATGATCATTCAATTGTCGCTACAGCCAAAAGTATTGGTCGGAGAGCAACGCGGATTGCACCATTCGATTTCTCGTCACAAAATACGTCGGATTAGCCTCTTACCAGAAGGACTGGAACAGTTTTTCCACTTTTGCATTTTTGCCTGGTCTTTTTGTTAATTGAAATCGGCTACACTGTACTCTGTACAATCGCGACTGGTCATTACTATATTCAACTTTTGACTATAAGTTATGTGCCCTTCGGTAGCCCAGAAGACGTCAAATCTTTGGGCCAAGCCCATTTAACTCACCCAGCAATTGCCTTACTTTTAAGTGCAAGACAATCTCAATGTCTTTATCTACGTGTAGAAAAACCACACCATTTGTACGTGAAAACCACAAGGTACTTGATACAGTCTGCTGTAAAAAGTACAACTAAACACTGACCCACTTCAGTAAAGTGCCAAAAGATGCGGAATTGAGCCAGGCATCGGCAGCTGTTGAAAAATTGCAAATTTCCCTGGTTTCCATGGAGTAACAGCCGTTGCTGGGCACGTGATTATGACATAAATGATCATTCAATTGTCACTACAGCCAAAAGTATTGGTCGGAGAGCAACGCGGTTTGCACCATTCGATTTGTCGTCACAAAATACGTCGGATTAGCCTCTTACCAGCAGCACTGGAACAGTTTTTCCACTTTTGCATTTTTGCCTGGTATTTTTGTTAATTGAAATCGGCTACACTGCACTCTGTACAATCGCGACTGGTCATTACTATATTCAACTTTTGACTATAAGTTATGTGCCCTTCGGTAGCCCAGGAGATCTGAAATCTTTGGGCTAAGCCCATTTAACTCACCCAGCAATTGTCTTACTTCTAAGTCCAAGACAATTTCAATGTCTTTATCTACGTGTAGAAAAACCAGACCATTTGTACGTGAAAAACACAAGGTACTTGATACAGTCTGCTGTGAAAAGTACAACTAAACACTGACCCACATTTATAAGGTGCCAAAAGATGTGGAATTGGGCCAGGCATCGGCAGCTGTTAAAAAATTGCAAATATCCCTGGTTTCCATGGAGTAAGAGCCGTTGCTGGGCACGTGATTATGACATCAATGATCATTGATCTGTCGCTACAGCCAAAAGTATTGGTCGGAGAGCAACGCGGTTTGCACCATTCGATTTCTCGTCACAAAATACGTCGCATTAGCCTCTTACTAGTAGCACTGGAACAGTTTTTCCACTTTTGCATTTTTGCTTCGTCTTTTTGTTAATTGAAACCGGCTACACTGCACTCTGTACAATCGCGACTGGTCATTACTATATTCAACTTTTGACTATAAGTTATGTGCCCTTCGGTAGCCCAGAAGACGTCAAATCTTTGGGCCAAGCCCATTTAACTCACCTAGCAATTGCCTTACTTCTAAGTGCAAGACAATCTCAATGTCTTTATCTACGTGTAGAAAAACCACACCATTTGTACGTGAAAACCACAAGGTACTTGATACAGTCTGCTGTAAAAAGTACAACTGAACACTGATCCACTTCAGTAAGGTGCCAAAAGATGTGAAATTGGGCGAGGCATCGGCAGCTGTTAAAAAATTGCAAATATCCCTGGTTTCCATGGAGTAAGAGCCGTTGCTGGGCACGTGATTATGACATCAATGATCATTGATCTGTCGCTACAGCCAAAAGTATTGGTCGGAGAGCAACGCGGTTTGCACCATTCGATTTCTCGTCACAAAATACGTCGGATTAGCCTCTTACTAGTAGCACTGGAACAGTTTTTCCACTTTTGCATTTTTGCTTCGTCTTTTTGTTAATTGAAATCGGCTAAACTGTACTCTGTACAATCGCGACTGGTCATTACTGTATTCAACTTTTGACTATAAGTTATGTGCCCTTCGGTAGCCCAGAAGACCTGAAATCTTTGGGCTAAGCCCATTTAACTCACCCAGCAATTGTCTTACTTCTAAGTGCAAGACAATCTCAATGTCTTTATCTACGTGTAGAAAAACCACACCATTTGTACGTGAAAAACACAAGATACTTGATACAGTCTGCTGTAAAGAGTACAACTGAGCACTAACCCACTTCAGTAAGGTGCCAAAAGATGCGGAATTGAGCCAGGCATCGGCAGATGTTGAAAAATTGCAAATTTCCCTGGTTTCCATGGAGTAAGAGCCGTTGCTGGGCACGTGATTATGACATAAATGATCATTAAATTGTCGCTACAGCCAAAAGTATTGGTCGGAGAGCAACGCGGTTTGCACCATTCGATTTTTCGTCACAAAATACGTCGGATTAGGCTGTTACTAGTAGTACTGGAACAGTTTTTCCACTTTTGCATTTTTGCCTGGTCTTTTTGTTAATTGAAATCGGCTACACTGTACTCTGTACAATCGCGACTGGTCATTACTATATTCAACTTTTGACTATAAGTTATGTTCCCTTCGGTAGCCCAGAAGACCTGAAATCTTTGGGCCAAGCCCATTTAACTCACCCAGCAATTGTCTTACTTCTAAGTGCAAGACAATCTCAATGTCTTTATCTACGTGTAGAAAAACCACACCATTTGTACGTGAAAAACACAAGGTACTTGATACAGTCTGCTGTAAAAAGTACAACTGACCACAGACCCACATGAATAAGGTGCCAAAAGATGCGGAATTGAGCCAGGCATCGGCAGTTGTTGAAAAATTGCAAATTTCCCTGGTTTCCATGGAGTAAGAGCCGTTGCTGGGCACGTGATTATGACATCAATGATCATTCAATTGTCACTACAGCCAAAAGTATTGGTCGGAGAGCAACGCGGTTTGCACCATTCGATTTGTCGTCACAAAATACGTCGGATTAGCCTCTTACCAGCAGCACTGGAACAGTTTTTCCACTTTTGCATTTTTGCTTGGTCTTTTTGTTAATTGAAACCGGCTACACTGCACTCCGTACAATCGCGACTGGTCATTACTATATTCAACTTTTGACTATAAGTTATGTGCCCTTCGGTAGCCCAGAAAACGTCAAATCTTTGGGCCAAGCCCATTTAACTCACCTAGCAATTGCCTTACTTCTAAGTGCAAGACAATCTCAATGTCTTTATCTACGTGTAGAAAAACCACACCATTTGTACGTGAAAACCACAAGGTACTTGATACAGTCTGCTGTAAAAAGTACAACTGAACACTGATCCACTTCAGTAAGGTGCCAAAAGATGTGAAATTGGGCGAGGCATCGGCAGCTGTTGAAAAATTGCAAATATCCCTGGTTTCCATGGAGTAAGAGCCGTTGCTGGGCACGTGATTATGACATCAATGATCATTGATCTGTCGCTACAGCCAAAAGTATTGGTCGGAGAGCAACGCGGTTTGCACCATTCGATTTCTCGTCACAAAATACGTCGGATTAGCCTCTTACTAGTAGCACTGGAACAGTTTTTCCACTTTTGCATTTTTGCTTCGTCTTTTTGTTAATTGAAATCGGCTAAACTGTACTCTGTACAATCGCGACTGGTCATTACTATATTCAACTTTTGACTATAAGTTATGTGCCCTTCGGTAGCCCAGAAGACCTGAAATCTTTGGGCTAAGCCCATTTAACTCACCCAGCAATTGTCTTACTTCTAAGTGCAAGACAATCTCAATGTCTTTATCTACGTGTAGAAAAACTACACCATTTGTACGTGAAAAACACAAGATACTTGATACAGTCTGCTGTAAAAAGTACAACTGAACACTAACCCACTTCAGTAAGGTGCCAAAAGATGCGGAATTGAGCCAGGCATCGGCAGCTGTTGAAAAATTGCAAATTTCCCTGGTTTCCATGGAGTAAGAGCCGTTGCTGGGCACGTGATTATGACATCAATGATCATTCAATTGTCACTACAGGCAAAAGTATTGGTCGGAGAGCAACGCGGTTTGCACCATTCGATTTCTCGTCACAAAATACGTCGGATTAGCCTCTTACCAGCAGCACTGGAACAGTTTTTCCACTTTTGCATTTTTGCTTGGTCTTTTTGTTAATTGAAACCGGCTACACTGCACTCTGTACAATCGCGACTGGTCATTACTATATTCAACTTTTGACTATAAGTTATGTGCCCTTCGGTAGCCCAGAAAACGTCAAATCTTTGGGCCAAGCCCATTTAACTCACCTAGCAATTGCCTTACTTCTAAGTGCAAGACAATCTCAATGTCTTTATCTACGTGTAGAAAAACCAGACCATTTGTACGTGAAAACCACAAGGTACTTCATACAGTCTGCTGTAAAAAGTACAACTGAACACTGATCCACTTCAGTAAGGTGCCAAAAGATGCGGAATTGAGCCAGGCATCGGCAGCTGTTGAAAAATTGCAAATTTCCCTGGTTTCCATGGAGTAAGAGCCGTTGCTGGGCACGTAATTATGAGATAAATTATCATTGATCTGTCGCTACAGCCAAAAGTTTTGGTCGGAGAGCAACGCGGTTTGCACCATTCGATTTCTCGTCACAAAATACGTCGGATTAGGCTCTTACTAGTAGCACTGGAACAGTTTTTCCACTTTTGCATTTTTGCTTCGTCTTTTTGTTAATTGAAATCGGCTAAACTGTACTCTGTACAATCGCGACTGGTCATTACTATATTCAACTTTTGATTATAAGTTATGTGCCCTTCGGTAGCCCAGAAGACGTCAAATCTTTGGGCTAAGCCCATTTAACTCACCCAGCAATTGCCTTACTTCTAAGTGCAAGACAATCTCAATGTCTTTATCTACGTGTAGAAAAACCACACCATTTGTACGTGAAAAACACAAGGTACTTGATACAGTCTGCTGTAAAAAGTACAACTGAACACTAACCTACTTCAGTAAGGTGCCAAAAGATGCGGAATTGAGCCAGGCATCGGCAGCTGTTGAAAAATTGCAAATTTCCCTGGTTTCCATGGAGTAAGAGCCGTTGCTGGGCACGTGATTATGACATAAATGATCATTAAATTGTCGCTACAGCCAAAAGTATTGGTCGGAGAGCAACGCGGTTTGCACCATTCGATTTTTCGTCACAAAATACGTCGGATTAGGCTGTTACTAGTAGCACTGGAACAGTTTTTCCACTTTTGCATTTTTGCCTGGTCTTTTTGTTAATTGAAATCGGCTACACTGTACTCTGTACAATCGCGACTGGTCATTACTATATTCAACTTTTGACTATAAGTTATGTTCCCTTCGGTAGCCCAGAAGACCTGAAATCTTTGGGCCAAGCCCATTTAACTCACCCAGCAATTGTCTTACTTCTAAGTGCAAGACAATCTCAATGTCTTTATCTACGTGTAGAAAAACCAGACCATTTGTACGTGAAAAACACAAGGTACTTGATACAGTCTGCTGTAAAAAGTACAACTGACCACAGACCCACATGAATAAGGTGCCAAAAGATGCGGAATTGAGCCAGGCATCGGCAGCTGTTGAAAAACTGCAAATTTCCCTGGTTTCCATGGAGTAAGAGCCGTTGCTGGGCACGTGATTATGACATCAATGATCATTCAATTGTCACTACAGGCAAAAGTATTGGTCGGAGAGCAACGCGGTTTGCACCATTCGATTTGTCGTCACAAAATACGTCGGATTAGCCTCTTACCAGCAGCACTGGAACAGTTTTTCCACTTTTGCATTTTTGCTTGGTCTTTTTGTTAATTGAAACCGGCTACACTGCACTCTGTACAGTCGCGACTGGTCATTACTATATTCAACTTTTGACTATAAGTTATGTGCCCTTCGGTAGCCCAGAAAACGTCAAATCTTTGGGCCAAGCCCATTTAACTCACCTAGCAATTGCCTTACTTCTAAGTGCAAGACAATCTCAATGTCTTTATCTACGTGTAGAAAAACCACACCATTTGTACGTGAAAACCACAAGGTACTTGATACAGTCTGCTGTAAAAAGTACAACTGAACACTGATCCACTTCAGTAAGGTGCCAAAAGATGCGGAATTGAGCCAGGCATCGGCAGCTGTTGAAAAATTGCAAATTTCCCTGGTTTCCATGGAGTAAGAGCCGTTGCTGGGCACGTAATTATGACATAAATTATCATTGATCTGTCGCTACAGCCAAAAGTATTGGTCGGAGAGCAACGCGGTTTGCACCATTCGATTTCTCGTCACAAAATACGTCGGATTAGGCTCTTACTAGTAGCACTGGAACAGTTTTTTCACTTTTGCATTTTTGCTTCGTCTTTTTGTTAATTGAAATCGGCTAAACTGTACTCTGTACAATCGCGACTGGTCATTACTATATTCAACTTTTGATTATAAGTTATGTGCCCTTCGGTAGCCCAGAAGACGTCAAATCTTTGGGCTAAGCCCATTTAACTCACCCAGCAATTGCCTTACTTCTAAGTGCAAGACAATCTCAATGTCTTTATCTACGTGTAGAAAAACCACACCATTTGTACATAAAAAACACAAGGTACTTGATACAGTCTGCTGTAAAAAGTACAACTGAACACTAACCCACTTCAGTAAGGTGCCAAAAGATGCGGAATTGAGCCAGGCATCGGCAGCTGTTGAAAAATTGCAAATTTCCCTGGTTTCCATGGAGTAAGAGCCGTTGCTACGCACGTGATTATGACATAAATGATCATTCAATTGTCGCTACAGCCAAAACTATTGGTCGGAGAGCAACGCGGATTGCACCATTCGATTTCTCGTTACAAAATACGTCGGATTAGGCTCTTCCTAGTAGCACTGGAACAATTTTTCCACTTTTGCATTTTTGCCTGGTCTTTTTGTTAATTGAAATCGGCTACATTGTACTCTGTACAATCGCGACTGGTCATTACTGTATTCAACTTTTGACTATAAGTTATGTGCCCTTCGGTAGCCCAGAAGACCTGAAATCTTTGGGCCAAGCCCATTTAACTCACCCAGCAATTGTCTTACTTCTAAGTGCAAGACAATCTCAATGTCTTTATCTACGTGTAGAAAAACCACACCATTTGTACGTGAAAAACACAAGGTACTTGATACAGTCTGCTGTAAAAAGTACAACTAAACACTGACCCACATTTTTAAGGTGCCAAAAGATGCAGAATTGGGCCAGGCATCGGCAGCTGTTAAAAAATTGCAAATATCCCTGGTTTCCATGGAGTAAGAGCCGTTGCTGGGCACGTGATTATGACATCAATGATCATTCAATTGTCACTACAGCCAAAAGTATTGGTCGGAGAGCAACGCGGTTTGCACCATTCGATTTCTCGTCACGAAATACGTCGGATTAGCCTCTTACCAGAAGCACTGGAACAGGTTTTCCACTTTTGCATTTTTGCCTGGTCTTTTTGTTAATTGAAATCGGCTACACTGTACTCTGTACAATCGCGACTGGTCATTACTATATTCAACTTTTGACTATAAGTTATGTGCCCTTCGGTAGCCCAGAAGACGTCAAATCTTTGGGCCAAGCCCATTTAACTCACCCAGCAATTGCCTTACTTCTAAGTGCAAGACAATCTCAATGTCTTTATCTACGTGTAGAAAAACCACACCATTTGTACGTGAAAAACACAAGGTACTTGATACAGTCTGCTGTAAAAAGTACAACTGAACACTAACCCACTTCAGTAAGGTCCCAAAAGATGCGGAATTGAGCCAGGCATCGGCAGCTGTTGAAAAATTGCAAATTTCCCTGGTTTCCATGGAGTAAGAGCCGTTGCTGGGCACGTGATTATGACATAAATGATCATTCAATTGTCACTACAGTCAAAAGTATTGGTCGGAGAGCAACGCGGTTTGCACCATTCGATTTCTCGTCACAAAATACGTCGGATTAGCCTCTTACCAGCAGCACTGGAACAGTTTTTCCACTTTTGCATTTTTGCCTGGTCTTTTTGTTAATTGAAATCGGCTACACTGTACTCTGTACAATCGCGACTGGTCATTACTATATTCAACTTTTGACTATAAGTTATGTGCTCTTCGGTAGCCCAGAAGACGTCAAATCTTTCGGCTAAGCCCATTTAACTCACCCAGCAATTGTCTTACTTCTAAGTCCAAGACAATCTCAATGTCTTTATCTACGTGTAGAAAAACCACACCATTTGTACATAAAAAAGACAAGGTACTTGATACAGTCTGCTGTAAAAAGTACAACTGAACACTGACCCACATTTATAAGGTGCCAAAAGATGTGGAATTGGGCCAGGGATCGGCAGCTGTTAAAAAATTGCAAATATCCCTGGTTTCCATGGAGTAAGAGCCGTTGCTGGGCACGTGATTATGACATCAATGATCCTTGATCTGTCGCTACAGCCAAAAGTATTGGTCGGAGAGCAACGCGGTTTGCACCATTCGATTTCTCGTCACAAAATACGTCGGATTAGCCTCTTACTAGTAGCACTGGAACAGTTTTTCCACTTTTGCATTTTTGCTTCGTCTTTTTGTTAATTGAAATCGGCTACACTGTACTCTGTACAATCGCGACTGGTCATTACTATATTCAACTTTTGATTATAAGTTATGTGCCCTTCGGTAGCCCAGAAGACGTCAAATCTTTGGGCTAAGCCCATTTAACTCACCCAGCAATTGCCTTACTTCTAAGTGCAAGAAAATCTCAATGTCTTTATCTACGTGTAGAAAAACCACACCATTTGTACGTGAAAACCACAAGGTACTTGATACAGTCTGCTGTAAAAAGTACAACTAAACACTAACCCACTTCAGTAAGGTGCCAAAAGATGCGGAATTGAGCCAGGCATCGGCAGCTGTTGAAAAATTGCAAATTTCCCTGGTTTCCATGGAGTAAGAGCCGTTGCTACGCACGTGATTATGACATAAATGATCATTCAATTGTCGCTACAGCCAAAAGTATTGGTCGGAGAGCAACGCGGATTGCACCATTCGATTTCTCGTCACAAAATACATCGGATTAGGCTCTTACTAGTAGCACTGGAACAGTTTTCCCACTTTTGCATTTTTGCCTGGTCTTTTTGTTAATTGAAATCGGCTACACTGTACTCTGTACAATCGCGACTTGTCATTACTATATTCAACTTTTGACTATAAGTTATGTGCCCTTCGGTAGCCCAGAAGACCTGAAATCTTTGGGCCAAGCCCATTTAACTCACCCAGCAATTGTCTTACTTCTAAGTGCAAGACAATCTCAATGTATTTATCTACGTGTAGAAAAACCACACCATTTGTACGTGAAAAACACAACGTACTTGATACAGTCTGCTGTAAAAAGTACAACTGACCACAGACCCACATGAATAAGGTGCCAAAAGATGCGGAATTGAGCCAGGCATCGGCAGCTGTTGAAAGATTGCAAATTTCCCTGGTTTCCATGGAGTAAGAGCCGTTGCTGGGCACGTGATTATGACATCAATGATCATTCAATTGTCACTACAGGCAAAAGTATTGGTCGGAGAGCAACGCGGTTTGCACCATTCGATTTGTCGTCACAAAATACGTCGGATTAGCCTCTTACCAGCAGCACTGGAACAGTTTTTCCACTTTTGCATTTTTGCTTGGTCTTTTTGTTAATTGAAACCGGCTACACTGCACTCTGTACAATCGCGACTGGTCATTACTATATTCAACTTTTGACTATAAGTTATGTGCCCTTCGGTAGCCCAGAAAACGTCAAGTCTTTGGGCCAAGCCCATTTAACTCACCTAGCAATTGCCTTACTTCTAAGTGCAAGACAATCTGAATGTCTTTATCTACGTGTAGAAAAACCAGACCATTTGTACGTGAAAACCACAAGGTACTTGATACAGTCTGCTGTAAAAAGTACAACTGAACACTGATCCACTTCAGTAAGGTGCCAAAAGATGCGGAATTGAGCCAGGCATCGGCAGCTGTTGAAAAATTGCAAATTTCCCTGGTTTCCATGGAGTAAGAGCCGTTGCTGGGCACGTAATTATGACATAAATTATCATTGATCTGTCGCTACAGCCAAAAGTATTGGTTGGAGAGCAACGCGGATTGCACCATTCGATTTCTCGTCACAAAATACGTCGGATTAGGCTCTTACTAGTAGCACTGGAACAGTTTTTCCACTTTTGCATTTTTGCTTCGTCTTTTTGTTAATTGAAATCGGCTAAACTGTACTCTGTACAATCGCGACTGGTCATTACTATATTCAACTTTTGATTATAAGTTATGTGCCCTTCGGTAGCCCAGAAGACGTCAAATCTTTGGGCTAAGCCCATTTAACTCACCCAGCAATTGCCTTACTTCTAAGTGCAAGACAATCTCAATGTCTTTATCTACGTGTAGAAAAACCACACCATTTGTACGTGAAAAACACAAGGTACTTGATACAGTCTGCTGTAAAAAGTACAACTGAACACTAACCCACTTCAGTAAGGTGCCAAAAGATGCGGAATTGAGCCAGGCATCGGCAGCTGTTGAAAAATTGCAAATTTCCCTGGTTTCCATGGAGTAAGAGCCGTTGCTGGGCACGTGATTATGACATAAATGATCATTAAATTGTCGCTACAGCCAAAAGTATTGGTCGGAGAGCAACGCGGTTTGCACCATTCGATTTTTCGTCACAAAATACGTCGGATTAGGCTGTTACTAGTAGCACTGGAACAGTTTTTCCACTTTTGCATTTTTGCCTGGTCTTTTTGTTAATTGAAATCGGCTACACTGTACTCTGTACAATCACGACTGGTCATTACTATATTCAACTTTTGACTATAAGTTATGTTCCCTTCGGTAGCCCAGAAGACCTGAAATCTTTGGGCCAAGCCCATTTAACTCACCCAGCAATTGTCTTACTTCTAAGTGCAAGACAATCTCAATGTCTTTATCTACGTGTAGAAAAACCACACCATTTGTACGTGAAAAACACAAGGTACTTGATACAGTCTGCTGTAAAAAGTACAACTGACCACAGACCCACATGAATAAGGTGCCAAAAGATGCGGAATTGAGCCAGGCATCGGCAGCTGTTGAAAAATTGCAAATTTCCCTGGTTTCCATGGAGTAAGAGCCGTTGCTGGGCACGTGATTATGACATCAATGATCATTCAATTGTCGCTACAGGCAAAAGTATTGGTCGGAGAGCAACGCGGTTTGCACCATTCGATTTGTCGTCACAAAATACGTCGGATTAGCCTCTTACCAGCAGCACTGGAACAGTTTTTCCACTTTTGCATTTTTGCTTGGTCTTTTTGTTAATTGAAACCGGCTACACTGCACTCTGTACAATCGCGACTGGTCATTACTATATTCAACTTTTGACTATAAGTTATGTGCCCTTCGGTAGCCCAGAAAACGTCAAATCTTTGGGCCAAGCCCATTTAACTCACCTAGCAATTGCCTTACTTCTAAGTGCAAGACAATCTCAATGTCTTTATCTACGTGTAGAAAAACCAGACCATTTGTACGTGAAAACCACAAGGTACTTGATACAGTCTGCTGTAAAAAGTACAACTGAACACTGATCCACTTCAGTAAGGTGCCAAAAGATGCGGAATTGAGCCAGGCATCGGCAGCTGTTGAAAAATTGCAAATTTCCCTGGTTTCCATGGAGTAAGAGCCGTTGCTACGCACGTGATTATGACATAAATGATCATTAAATTGTCGCTACAGCCAAAACTATTGGTCGGAGAGCAACGCGGTTTGCACCATTCGATTTCTCGTCACAAAATACGTCGGATTAGCCTCTTACCAGCAGCACTGGAACAGGTTTTCCACTTTTGCATTTTTGCCTGATCTTTTTGTTAATTGAAATCGGCTACACTGTACTCTGTACAATCGCGACTGGTCATTACTATATTCAACTTTTGACTATAAGTTATGTGCCCTTCGGTAGCCCAGAAGACGTCAAATCTTTGGGCCAAGCCCATTTAACTCACCCAGCAATTGCCTTACTTCTAAGTGCAAGACAATCTCAATGTCTTTATCTACGTGTAGAAAAACCACACCATTTGTACGTGAAAAACACAAGGTACTTGATACAGTCTGCTGTAAAAAGTACAACTGAACACTAACCCACTTCAGTAAGGTCCCAAAAGATGCGGAATTGAGCCAGGCATCGGCAGCTGTTGAAAAATTGCAAATTTCCCTGGTTTCCATGGAGTAAGAGCCGTTGCTGGGCACGTGATTATGACATAAATGATAATTCAATTGTCACTACAGTCAAAAGTATTGGTCGGAGAGCAACGCGGTTTGCACCATTCGATTTCTCGTCACAAAATACGTCGGATTAGCCTCTTACCAGCAGCACTGGAACAGGTTTTCCACTTTTGCATTTTTACCTGGTCTTTTTGTTAATTGAAATCGGCTACACTGTACTCTGTACAATCGCCACTGGTCATTACTATATTCAACTTTTGACTATAAGTTATGTGCTCTTCGGTAGCCCAGAAGACGTCAAATCTTTCGGCTAAGCCCATTTAACTCACCCAGCAATTGTCTTACTTCTAAGTCCAAGACAATCTCAATGTCTTTATCTACGTGTAGAAAAACCACACCATTTGTACATAAAAAACACAAGGTACTTGATACAGTCTGCTGTAAGAAGTACAACTGAACACTGACCCACATTTATAAGGTGCCAAAAGATGTGGAATTGGGCCAGGGATCGGCAGCTGTTAAAAAATTGCAAATATCCCTGGTTTCCATGGAGTAAGAGCCGTTGCTGGGCACGTGATTATGACATCAATGATCCTTGATCTGTCGCTACAGCCAAAAGTATTGGTCGGAGAGCAACGCGGTTTGCACCATTCGATTTCTCGTCACAAAATACGTCGGATTAGCCTCTTACTAGTAGCACTGGAACAGTTTTTCCACTTTTGCATTTTTGCTTCGTCTTTTTGTTAATTGAAATCGGCTACACTGTACTCTGTACAATCGCGACTGGTCATTACTATATTCAACTTTTGACTATAAGTTATGTGCCCTTCGGTAGCCCAGAAGACGTCAAATCTTTGGGCTCAGCCCATTTAACTCACCCAGCAATTGCCTTACTTCTAAGTGCAAGAAAATCTCAATGTCTTTATCTACGTGTAGAAAAACCACACCATTTGTACGTGAAAACCACAAGGTACTTGATACAGTCTGCTGTAAAAAGTACAACTAAACACTAACCCACTTCAGTAAGGTGCCAAAAGATGCGGAATTGAGCCAGGCATCGGCAGCTGTTGAAAATTGCAAATTTCCCTGGTTTCCATGGAGTAAGAGCCGTTGCTACGCACGTGATTATGACATAAATGATCATTCAATTGTCGCTACAGCCAAAAGTATTGGTCGGGAGAGCAACGCGGATTGCACCATTCGATTTCTCGTCACAAAATACATCGGATTAGGCTCTTACTAGTAGCACTGGAACAGTTTTCCCACTTTTGCATTTTTGCCTGGTCTTTTTGTTAATTGAAATCGGCTACACTGTACTCTGTACAATCGCGACTTGTCATTACTATATTCAACTTTTGACTATAAGTTATGTGCCCTTCGGTAGCCGAGAAGACCTGAAATCTTTGGGCCAAGCCCATTTAACTCACCCAGCAATTGTCCTTACTTCTAAGTGCAAGACAATCTCAATGTCTTTATCTACGTGTAGAAAAACCAGACCATTTGTACATAAAAAAACACAAGGTACTTGATACAGTCTGCTGTAAAAAGTACAACTAAACCACTGTCCCACATTTTTAAGGTGCCAAAAGATGCAGAATTGGGCCAGGCATCGGCAGCTGTTAAAAAATGCAAATATCCCTGGTTTCCATGGAGTAAGAGCCGTTGCTGGGCACGTGATTATGACATCAATGATCAATTAATTGTCGCTACAGCCAAAAGTATTGGTCGGAGAGCAACGCGGATTGCACCATTCGATTTCTCCGTCACAAAATACGTCGGATTAGGCTGTTCTAGTAGCACTGGAACAGTTTTTTCCACTTTTGCAATTTTGCCTGGTCTTTTTGTAATTGAAATCGGCTACACTGTACTCTGTACAATCGCGACTGGTCATTACTATATTTCAACTTTTGGACTATAAGTTATGTGCCCTTCGGTAGCCCAGAAGACCTGAAATCTTTGGGCTAAGCCCATTTAACTCACCCAGCAATTGCCTTACTTTCTAAGTTCAAGACAATCTCAATGTCTTTATCTACGTGTAGAAAAACCACACCATTTGTACGTGAAAAACACAAGGTACTTGATACAGTCTGCTGTAAAAGTACAACTGACCACAGACCCACATGAATAAGGTGCCAAAAGATGCGGAATTGAGCCAGGCATCGGCAGCTGTTGAAAAATTGCAAATTTCCCTGGTTTCCATGGAGTAAGAGCCGTTGCTGGGCACGTGATTATGACATCAATGATCATTCAATTGTCACTACAGGCAAAAGTATTGGTCGGAGAGCAACGCGGTTTGCACCATTCGATTTGTCGTCACAAAATACGTCGGATTAGCCTCTTACCAGCAGCACTGGAACAGTTTTTCCACTTTTGCATTTTTTGCTTGGTCTTTTTGTTAATTGAAAACCGGCTACACTGCACTCTGTACAATCGCGACTGGTCATTACTATATTCAACTTTTGACTATAAGTTATGTGCCCTTCGGTAGCCCAGAAGACGTCAAATCTTTGGGCCAAGCCCATTTAACTCACCTAGCAATTGCCTTACTTCTAAGTGCAAGACAATCTCAATGTCTTTATCTACGTGTAGAAAAACCACACCATTTGTACGTGAAAACCACAAGGTACTTGATACAGTCTGCTGTAAAAAGTACAACTGAACACTGATCCACTTCAGTAAGGTGCCAAAAGATGTGAAATTGGGCGAGGCATCGGCAGCTGTTAAAAAATTGCAAATATCCCTGGTTCCATGGAGTAAGAGCCGTTGCTGGGCACGTGATTATGACATAAATGATCATTAATTTGTCGCTACAGCAAAAGTATTGGTCGGAGAGCAACGCGGTTTGCACATTCGATTTTTCGTCACAAAATACGTCGGATTAGGCTGTTACTAGTAGCACTGGAACAGTTTTTCCACTTTTGCATTTTTGCCTGGTCTTTTTGTTAATTGAAATCGGCTACACTGTACTCTGTACAATCGCGACTGGTCATTACTATATTCAACTTTTGACTATAAGTTATGTTCCCTTCGGTAGCCCAGAACACCTGAAATCTTTGGGCCAAGCCCATTTAACTCACCCAGCAATTGTCTTACTTCTAAGTGCAAGACAATCTCAATGTCTTTATCTACGTGTAGAAAAACCACACCATTTTGTACGTGAAAAACACCAAGGTACTTGATACAGTCTGCTGTAAAAAGTACAACTGACCACAGACCCACATGAATAAGGTGCCAAAAGATGCGGAATGAGCCAGGCATCGGCAGCTGTTGAAAAATTGCAATTTCCCTGGTTTCCATGGAGTAAGAACCGTTGCTGGGCACGTGATTATGACATAAATGATCATTAAATTTGTCGCTACAGCCAAAAGTATTGGTCGGAGAGCAACGCGGTTTGCACCATTCGATTTTTCGTCACAAAATACGTCGGATTAGGCTGTTACTAGTAGCACTGGAACAGTTTTTTCCACTTTTGCATTTTTGCCTGGTCTTTTTGTTAATTGAAATCGGCTACACTGTACTCTGTACAATCGCGAACTGGTCATTACTATATTCAACTTTTGACTATAAGTTATGTTCCCTTCGGTAGCCCAGAAGACCTGAAATCTTTGGGCCAAGCCCATTTAACTCACCCAGCAATTGTCTTACTTCTAAGTGCAAGGACAATCTCAATGTCTTTATCTACGTGTAGAAAAACCACACCATTTGTACGTGAAAAAACACAAGGTACTTGATACAGTCTGCTGTAAAAAGTACAACTGACCACAGACCCACATGAATAAGGTGCCAAAAGATTGCGGAATTGAGCCAGGCATCGGCAGCTGTTGAAAAATTGCAAATTTCCCTGGTTTTCCATGGAGTTAAGAGCCGTTGCTGGGCACGTGATTATGACATCAATGATCATTCAATTGTCACTACAGGCAAAAGTATTGGTCGGAGAGCAACGCGGTTGCACCATTCGATTTGTCGTCACAAAATACGTCGGATTAGCCTCTTACCAGCAGCACTGGAACAGTTTTTCCACTTTGCATTTTTGCTTGGTCTTTTTGTTAATTGAAACCGGCTACACTGCACTCTGTACAATCGCGACTGGTCATTACTATATTCAACTTTTGACTATAAGTTATGTGCCCTTCGGTAGCCCAGAAAACGTCAAATCTTTGGGCCAAGCCGCATTTAACTCACCTAGCAATTGCCTTACTTCTAAGTGCAAGACAATCTCAATGTCTTTATCTACGTGTAGAAAAACCAGACCATTTGTACGTGAAAACCACAAGGTACTTGATACAGTCTGCTGTAAAAAGTACAACTGAACACTGATCCACTTCAGTAAGGTGCCAAAAGATGCGGAATTGAGCCAGGCATCGGCAGCTGTTGAAAAATTGCAAATTTTCCCTGGTTTCCATGGAGTAAGAGCCGTTGCTGGGCACGTAATTATGACATAAATTATCATTGATCTGTCGCTACAGCCAAAAGTATTGGTCGGAGAGCAACGCGGTTGCACCATTCGATTTCTCGTCACAAAATACGTCGGATTAAGCTCTTACTAGTAGCACTGGAACAGTTTTTCCACCTTTGCATTTTTGCTTCGTCTTTTTGTTAATTGAAATCGGCTAAACTGTACTCTGTACAATCGGACTGGTCATTACTATATTCAACTTTTGATTATAAGTTTATGTTGCCCTTCGGTAGCCCAGAAGACGTCAAATCTTTGGGCTAAGCCCATTTAACTCACCCAGCAATTGCCTTACTTCTAAGTGCAAGACAATCTCAATGTCTTTATCTACGTGTAGAAAAACCACACCATTTGTACGTGAAAAACACAAGGTACTTGATACAGTCTGCTGTAAAAAGTACAACTGAACACTAACCACTTCAGTAAGGTGCAAAAGATGCGGAATTGAGCCAGGCATCGGCAGCTGTTGAAAAATTGCAAATTTCCCTGGTTTCCATGGAGTAAGAGCCGTGCTGGGCACGTGGATTATGACATAAATGATCATTAAATTGTCGCTACAGCCAAAAGTATTGGTCGGAGAGCAACGCGGTTTGCACCATTCGATTTTTCGTCACAAAATACGTCGGATTAGGCTTGTTACTAGTAGCACTGGAACAGTTTTTCCACTTTTGCATTTTTGCCTGGTGTTTTTGTTAATTGAAATCGGCTACACTGTACTCTGTACAATCGCGACTGGTCATTACTATATTCAACTTTTGACTATAAGTTATGTTCCCTTCGGTAGCCCAGAAGACCTGAAATCTTTGGGCCAAGCCCATTTAACTCACCCAGCAATTGTCTTACTTCTAAGTGCAAGACAATCTCAATGTCTTTATCTACGTGTAGAAAAACCACACCATTTGTACGTGAAAAACACAAGGTACTTGATACAGTCTGCTGTAAAAAGTACAACTGACCACAGACCCACATAATTAAGGTGCCAAAAGATGCGGAATTGAGCCAGGCATCGGCAGCTGTTGAAAAATTGCAAATTTCCCTGGTTTCCATGGAGTAAGAGCCGTTGCTGGCACGTGATTATGACATCAATGATCATTCAATTGTCACTACAGGCCAAAAGTATTGGTCGGAGAGCAACGCGGTTTGCACCATTCGATTTGTCGTCACAAAATACGTCGGATTAGGCACTTACTAGTAGCACTGGAACAGTTTTTTCCACTTTTGCATTTTTGCTTCGTCTTTTTGTTAATTGAAATCGGCTAAACTGCACTCTGTACAATCGCGACTGGTCATTACTATATTCAACTTTTGACTATAAGTTATGTGCCCTTCGGTAGCCCAGAAGACGTCAAATCTTTGGGCCAAGCCCATTATAACTCACCTAGCAATTGCCTACTTCTAAGTGCAAGACAATCTCAATGTCTTTATCTACGTGTAGAAAAACCACACCATTTGTACGTGAAAACCACAAGGTACTTGATACAGTCTGCTGTAAAAAAGTACAACTGAACACTGATCCACTTCAGTAAGGTGCCAAAAGATGCGGAATTGAGCCAGGCATCGGGCAGCTGTTGAAAAATTGCAAATTTCCCTGGTTTCCATGGAGTAAGAGCCGTTGCTGGGCACGTAATTATGACATAAATTATCATTGATCTGTCGCTACAGCCAAAAGTAATTGGTCGGAGAGCAACGCGGTTTGCACCATTCGATTTCTCGTCACAAAATACGTCGGATTAGGCTCTTACTAGTAGCACTGGAATAGTTTTTCCACTTTTGCATTTTTGCTTCGTCTTTTTGTTAATTGAAATCGGCTAAACTGTACTCTGTACAATCGCGACTGGTCATTACTATATTCAACTTTTGATTATAAAGTTATGTGCCCTTCGGTAGGCCCAGAAAAACGTCAAATCTTTGGGCTAAGCCCATTTAACTCACCCAGCAATTGCCTACTTCTAAGTGCAAGACAATCTCAATGTCTTTTATCTACGTGTAGAAAAACCACACCATTTGTACGTGAAAAACACAAGGTACTTGATACAGTCTGCTGTAAAAAGTACAACTGACCACAGACCCACATGAATAAGGTGCCAAAAGATGCGGAATTGAGCCAGGCATCGGCAGCTGTTGAAAAATTGCAAATTTCCCTGGTTTCCATGGAGTAAGAGCCGTGCTGGGCACGTGATTATGACATCAATGATCATTCAATTGTCACTACAGGCAAAAGTATTGGTCGGAGAGCAACGCGGTTTGCACCATTCGATTTGTCGTCACAAAATACGTCGGATTAGGCTCTTACTAGTAGCACTGGAACAGTTTTTCCACTTTTGCATTTTTGCTTCGTCTTTTTGTTAATTGAAATCGGCTAAATTGCACTCTGTACAATCGCGACTGGTCATTACTATATTCAACTTTTGACTATAAGTTATGTGCCCTTCGGTAGCCCAGAAGACGTCAAATCTTTGGGCCAAGCCCATTTAACTCACCTAGCAATTGCCTTACTTCTAAGTGCAAGACAATCTCAATGTCTTTATCTACGTGTAGAAAAACCAGACCAATTTGTACGTGAAAACCCACAAGGTACTTGATACAGTCTGCTGTAAAAAGTACAACTGAACACTGATCCACTTCAGTAAGGTGCCAAAAAGATGCGGAATTGAGCCAGGCATCGGCAGCTGTTGAAAAATTGCAATTTCCCTGGTTCCATGGAGTAAGAGCCGTTGCTGGGCACGTAATTATGACATAATTATCAGTGATCTGTCGCTACAGCCAAAAGTATTGGTCGGAGAGCAACGCGGTTTGCACCATTCGATTTCTCGTCACAAAATACGTCGGATTAGGCTCTTACTAGTAGCACTGGAACAGTTTTTCCACTTTTGCATTTTTGCTTCGTCTTTTTGTTAATTGAAATCGGCTAAACTGTACTCTGTACAATCGCGACTGGTCATTACTATATTCAACTTTTGATTATAAGTATGTGCCCTTCGGTTAGCCCAGAAGACGTCAAATCTTTGGGCTAAGCCCATTTAACTCACCCAGCAATTGCCTTACTTCTAAGTGCAAGACAATCTCAATGTCTTTATCTACGTGTAGAAAAACCACACCATTTGTACGTGAAAAACACAAGGTACTTGATACACAACTGAACACTATCCCACTTCAGGAAGGTGCCAAAAGATGCGGAATTGAGCCAGGCATCGGCAGCTGTTGAAAAATTGCAAATTTCCCTGGTTTCCATGGAGTAAGAGCCGTTGCTACGCACGTGATTATGACATAAATGATCATTAAATTGTCGCTACAGCCAAAAGTATTGGTCGGAGAGCAACGCGGTTTGCACCATTCGATTTTTCGTCACAAAATACGTCGGATTAGGCTGTTACTAGTAGCACTGGAACAGTTTTTCCACTTTTGCATTTTTGCCTGGTGTTTTTGTTAATTGAAATCGGCTACACTGTACTCTGTACAATCGCGACTGGTCATTACTATATTCAACTTTTGACTATAAGTTATGTTCCCTTCGGTAGCCCAGAAGACCTGAAATCTTTGGGCCAAGCCCATTTAACTCACCCAGCAATTGTCTTACTTCTAAGTGCAAGACAATCTCAATGTCTTTATCTACGTGTAGAAAAACCACACCATTTGTACGTGAAAAACACAAGGTACTTGATACAGTCTGCTGTAAAAAGTACAACTGACCACAGACCCACATGAATAAGGTGCCAAAAGATGCGGAATTGAGCCAGGCATCGGCAGCTGTTGAAAAATTGCAAATTTCCCTGGTTTCCATGGAGTAAGAGCCGTTGCTACGCACGTGATTATGACATAAATGATCATTAAATTGTCGCTACAGCCAAAAGTATTGGTCGGAGAGCAACGCGGTTTGCACCATTCGATTTTTCGTCACAAAATACGTCGGATTAGGCACTTACTAGTAGCACTGGAACAGTTTTTCCACTTTTGCATTTTTGCTTCGTCTTTTTGTTAATTGAAATCGGCTAAACTGCACTCTGTACAATCGCGACTGGTCATTACTATATTCAACTTTTGACTATAAGTTATGTGCCCTTCGGTAGCCCAGAAGACGTCAAATC
The DNA here is from genome assembly GCF_032854445.1 of Liolophura sinensis. Lineage (NCBI taxonomy): Eukaryota > Metazoa > Mollusca > Polyplacophora > Chitonida > Chitonidae > Liolophura > Liolophura sinensis. The sequence goes on along the minus strand of NW_027018135.1, from coordinate 9,510 downwards.
TTTGGGCCAAGCCCATTTAACTCACCTAGCAATTGCCTTACTTCTAAGTGCAAGACAATCTCAATGTCTTTATCTACGTGTAGAAAAACCACACCATTTGTACGTGAAAACCACAAGGTACTTGATACAGTCTGCTGTAAAAAGTACAACTGAACACTGATCCACTTCAGTAAGGTGCCAAAAGATGCGGAATTGAGCCAGGCATCGGCAGCTGTTGAAAAATTGCAAATTTCCCTGGTTTCCATGGAGTAAGAGCCGTTGCTGGGCACGTAATTATGACATAAATTATCATTGATCTGTCGCTACAGCCAAAAGTATTGGTCGGAGAGCAACGCGGTTTGCACCATTCGATTTCTCGTCACAAAATACGTCGGATTAGGCTCTTACTAGTAGCACTGGAATAGTTTTTCCACTTTTGCATTTTTGCTTCGTCTTTTTGTTAATTGAAATCGGCTAAACTGTACTCTGTACAATCGCGACTGGTCATTACTATATTCAACTTTTGATTATAAGTTATGTGCCCTTCGGTAGCCCAGAAAACGTCAAATCTTTGGGCTAAGCCCATTTAACTCACCCAGCAATTGCCTTACTTCTAAGTGCAAGACAATCTCAATGTCTTTATCTACGTGTAGAAAAACCACACCATTTGTACGTGAAAAACACAAGGTACTTGATACAGTCTGCTGTAAAAAGTACAACTGACCACAGACCCACATGAATAAGGTGCCAAAAGATGCGGAATTGAGCCAGGCATCGGCAGCTGTTGAAAAATTGCAAATTTCCCTGGTTTCCATGGAGTAAGAGCCGTTGCTGGGCACGTGATTATGACATCAATGATCATTCAATTGTCACTACAGGCAAAAGTATTGGTCGGAGAGCAACGCGGTTTGCACCATTCGATTTGTCGTCACAAAATACGTCGGATTAGGCTCTTACTAGTAGCACTGGAACAGTTTTTCCACTTTTGCATTTTTGCTTCGTCTTTTTGTTAATTGAAATCGGCTAAATTGCACTCTGTACAATCGCGACTGGTCATTACTATATTCAACTTTTGACTATAAGTTATGTGCCCTTCGGTAGCCCAGAAGACGTCAAATCTTTGGGCCAAGCCCATTTAACTCACCTAGCAATTGCCTTACTTCTAAGTGCAAGACAATCTCAATGTCTTTATCTACGTGTAGAAAAACCACACCATTTGTACGTGAAAACCACAAGGTACTTGATACAGTCTGCTGTAAAAAGTACAACTGAACACTGATCCACTTCAGTAAGGTGCCAAAAGATGCGGAATTGAGCCAGGCATCGGCAGCTGTTGAAAAATTGCAAATTTCCCTGGTTTCCATGGAGTAAGAGCCGTTGCTGGGCACGTAATTATGACATAAATTATCATTGATCTGTCGCTACAGCCAAAAGTATTGGTCGGAGAGCAACGCGGTTTGCACCATTCGATTTCTCGTCACAAAATACGTCGGATTAGGCTCTTACTAGTAGCACTGGAATAGTTTTTCCACTTTTGCATTTTTGCTTCGTCTTTTTGTTAATTGAAATCGGCTAAACTGTACTCTGTACAATCGCGACTGGTCATTACTATATTCAACTTTTGATTATAAGTTATGTGCCCTTCGGTAGCCCAGAAAACGTCAAATCTTTGGGCTAAGCCCATTTAACTCACCCAGCAATTGCCTTACTTCTAAGTGCAAGACAATCTCAATGTCTTTATCTACGTGTAGAAAAACCACACCATTTGTACGTGAAAAACACAAGGTACTTGATACAGTCTGCTGTAAAAAGTACAACTGACCACAGACCCACATGAATAAGGTGCCAAAAGATGCGGAATTGAGCCAGGCATCGGCAGCTGTTGAAAAATTGCAAATTTCCCTGGTTTCCATGGAGTAAGAGCCGTTGCTGGGCACGTGATTATGACATCAATGATCATTCAATTGTCACTACAGGCAAAAGTATTGGTCGGAGAGCAACGCGGTTTGCACCATTCGATTTGTCGTCACAAAATACGTCGGATTAGGCTCTTACTAGTAGCACTGGAACAGTTTTTCCACTTTTGCATTTTTGCTTCGTCTTTTTGTTAATTGAAATCGGCTAAATTGCACTCTGTACAATCGCGACTGGTCATTACTATATTCAACTTTTGACTATAAGTTATGTGCCCTTCGGTAGCCCAGAAGACGTCAAATCTTTGGGCCAAGCCCATTTAACTCACCTAGCAATTGCCTTACTTCTAAGTGCAAGACAATCTCAATGTCTTTATCTACGTGTAGAAAAACCAGACCATTTGTACGTGAAAACCACAAGGTACTTGATACAGTCTGCTGTAAAAAGTACAACTGAACACTGATCCACTTCAGTAAGGTGCCAAAAGATGCGGAATTGAGCCAGGCATCGGCAGCTGTTGAAAAATTGCAAATTTCCCTGGTTTCCATGGAGTAAGAGCCGTTGCTGGGCACGTAATTATGACATAAATTATCATTGATCTGTCGCTACAGCCAAAAGTATTGGTCGGAGAGCAACGCGGTTTGCACCATTCGATTTCTCGTCACAAAATACGTCGGATTAGGCTCTTACTAGTAGCACTGGAACAGTTTTTCCACTTTTGCATTTTTGCTTCGTCTTTTTGTTAATTGAAATCGGCTAAACTGTACTCTGTACAATCGCGACTGGTCATTACTATATTCAACTTTTGATTATAAGTTATGTGCCCTTCGGTAGCCCAGAAGACGTCAAATCTTTGGGCTAAGCCCATTTAACTCACCCAGCAATTGCCTTACTTCTAAGTGCAAGACAATCTCAATGTCTTTATCTACGTGTAGAAAAACCACACCATTTGTACGTGAAAAACACAAGGTACTTGATACAGTCTGCTGTAAAAAGTACAACTGAACACTATCCCACTTCAGGAAGGTGCCAAAAGATGCGGAATTGAGCCAGGCATCGGCAGCTGTTGAAAAATTGCAAATTTCCCTGGTTTCCATGGAGTAAGAGCCGTTGCTACGCACGTGATTATGACATAAATGATTATTCAATTGTCGCTACAGCCAAAACTATTGGTCGGAGAGCAACGCGGATTGCACCATTCGATTTCTCGTTACAAAATACGTCGGATTAGGCTCTTACTAGTAGCACTGGAACAATTTTTCCACTTTTGCATTTTTGCCTGGTCTTTTTGTTAATTGAAATCGGCTACATTGTACTCTGTACAATCGCGACTGGTCATTACTATATTCAACTTTTGACTATAAGTTATGTGCCCTTCGGTAGCCCAGAAGACCTGAAATCTTTGGGCCAAGCCCATTTAACTCACCCAGCAATTGCCTTACTTCTAAGTGCAAGACAATCTCAATGTCTTTATCTACGTGTAGAAAAACCACACCATTTGTACGTGAAAAACACAAGGTACTTGATACAGTCTGCTGTAAAAAGTACAACTAAACACTGACCCACATTTTTAAGGTGCCAAAAGATGCAGAATTGGGCCAGGCATCGGCAGCTGTTAAAAAATTGCAAATATCCCTGGTTTCCATGGAGTAAGAGCCGTTGCTGGGCACGTGATTATGACATAAATGATCATTCAATTGTCACTACAGCCAAAAGTATTGGTCGGAGAGCAACGCGGTTTGCACCATTCGATTTCTCGTCACAAAATACGTCGGATTAGCCTCTTACCAGAAGCACTGGAACAGGTTTTCCACTTTTGCATTTTTGCCTGGTCTTTTTGTTAATTGAAATCGGCTACACTGTACTCTGTACAATCGCGACTGGTCATTACTATATTCAACTTTTGACTATAAGTTATGTGCCCTTCGGTAGCCCAGAAGACGTCAAATCTTTGGGCCAAGCCCATTTAACTCACCCAGCAATTGCCTTACTTCTAAGTGCAAGACAATCTCAATGTCTTTATCTACGTGTAGAAAAACCACACCATTTGTACGTGAAAAACACAAGGTACTTGATACAGTCTGCTGTAAAAAGTACAACTGAACACTAACCCACTTCAGTAAGGTCCCAAAAGATGCGGAATTGAGCCAGGCATCGGCAGCTGTTGAAAAATTGCAAATTTCCCTGGTTTCCATGGAGTAAGAGCCGTTGCTGGGCACGTGATTATGACATAAATGATCATTCAATTGTCACTACAGTCAAAAGTATTGGTCGGAGAGCAACGCGGTTTGCACCATTCGATTTCTCGTCACAAAATACGTCGAATTAGCCTCTTACCAGCAGCACTGGAACAGTTTTTCCACTTTTGCATTTTTACCTGGTCTTTTTGTTAATTGAAATCGGCTACACTGTACTCTGTACAATCGCGACTGGTCATTACTATATTCAACTTTTGACTATAAGTTATGTGCTCTTCGGTAGCCCAGAAGACGTCAAATCTTTCGGCTAAGCCCATTTAACTCACCCAGCAATTGTCTTACTTCTAAGTCCAAGACAATCTCAATGTCTTTATCTACGTGTAGAAAAACCAGACCATTTGTACATAAAAAACACAAGGTACTTGATACAGTCTGCTGTAAAAAGTACAACTGAACACTGACCCACATTTATAAGGTGCCAAAAGATGTGGAATTGGGCCAGGGATCGGCAGCTGTTAAAAAATTGCAAATATCCCTGGTTTCCATGGAGTAAGAGCCGTTGCTGGGCACGTGATTATGACATCAATGATCCTTGATCTGTCGCTACAGCCAAAAGTATTGGTCGGAGAGCAACGCGGTTTGCACCATTCGATTTCTCGTCACAAAATACGTCGGATTAGGCTCTTACTAGTAGCACTGGAACAGTTTTTCCACTTTTGCATTTTTGCTTCGTCTTTTTGTTAATTGAAATCGGCTACACTGTACTCTGTACAATCGCGACTGGTCATTACTATATTCAACTTTTGATTATAAGTTATGTGCCCTTCGGTAGCCCAGAAGACGTCAAATCTTTGGGCTAAGCCCATTTAACTCACCCAGCAATTGCCTTACTTCTAAGTGCAAGACAATCTCAATGTCTTTATCTACGTGTAGAAAAACCACACCATTTGTACGTGAAAACCACAAGGTACTTGATACAGTCTGCTGTAAAAAGTACAACTAAACACTAACCCACTTCAGTAAGGTGCCAAAAGATGCGGAATTGAGCCAGGCATCGGCAGCTGTTGAAAAATTGCAAATTTCCCTGGTTTCCATGGAGTAAGAGCCGTTGCTACGCACGTGATTATGACATAAATGATCATTCAATTGTCGCTACAGCCAAAAGTATTGGTCGGAGAGCAACGCGGATTGCACCATTGGATTTCTCGTCACAAAATACATCGGATTAGGCTCTTACTAGTAGCACTGGAACAGTTTTCCCACTTTTGCATTTTTGCCTGGTCTTTTTGTTAATTGAAATCGGCTACACTGTACTCTGTACAATCGCGACTTGTCATTACTATATTCAACTTTTGACTATAAGTTATGTGCCCTTCGGTAGCCCAGAAGACCTGAAATCTTTGGGCCAAGCCCATTTAACTCACCCAGCAATTGTCTTACTTCTAAGTCCAAGACAATCTCAATGTCTTTATCTACGTGTAGAAAAACCACACCATTTGTACATAAAAAACACAAGGTACTTGATACAGTCTGCTGTAAAAAGTACAACTAAACACTGTCCCACATTTTTTAGGTGCCAAAAGATGCAGAATTGGGCCAGGCATCGGCAGCTGTTAAAAAAATGCAAATATCCCTGGTTTCCATGGAGTAAGAGCCGTTGCTGGGCACGTGATTATGACATCAATGATCAATTAATTGTCGCTACAGCCAAAAGTATTGGTCGGAGAGCAACGCGGATTGCACCATTCGATTTCTCGTCACAAAATACGTCGGATTAGGCTGTTACTAGTAGCACTGGAACAGTTTTTCCACTTTTGCAATTTTGCCTGGTCTTTTTGTTAATTGAAATCGGCTACACTGTACTCTGTACAATCGCGACTGGTCATTACTATATTCAACTTTTGACTATAAGTTATGTGCCCTTCGGTAGCCCAGAAGACCTGAAATCTTTGGGCTAAGCCCATTTAACTCACCCAGCAATTGCCTTACTTCTAAGTTCAAGACAATCTCAATGTCTTTATCTACGTGTAGAAAAACCACACCATTTGTACGTGAAAACCACAAGGTGCTTGATACAGTCTGCTGTAAAATGTACAACTGAACACTGACCCACTTCAGTAAGGTGCCAAAAGATGTGGAATTGAGCCAGGCATCGGCAGCTGTTGAAAAATTGAAAATTTCCCTGGTTTCCATGGAGTAAGAGCCGTTGCTGGGCACGTGATTATGACATAAATAATCATTCAATTGTCACTACAGCCAAAAGTATTGATCGGAGAGCAACGCGGTTTGCACCATTCGATTTCTCGTCACAAAATACGTCGGATTAGCCTCTTACCAGCAGCACTGGAACAGTTTGTCCACTTTTGCATTTTTACCTGGTCTTTTTGTTAATTGAAATCGGCTACACTGTACTCTGTACAATCGCGACTGGTCATTACTATATTCAACTTTTGACTATAAGTTATGTGCCCTTCGGTAGCCCAGAAGACGTCAAATCTATCGGCTAAGCCCATTCAACTCACCCAGCAATTGCCTTACTTTTAAGTCCAAGACAATCTCAATGTCTTTATCTACGTGTAGAAAAACCAGACCATTTGTACATAAAAAACACAAGGTACTTGATACAGTCTGCTGTGAAAAGTACAACTAAACACTGACCCACATTTATAAGGTGCCAAAAGATGTGGAATTGGGCCAGGCATCGGCAGCTGTTAAAAAATTGCAAATATCCCTGGTTTCCATGGAGTAAGAGCCGTTGCTGGGCACGTGATTATGACATCAATAATCATTGATCTGTCGCTACAGCCAAAAGTATTGGTCGGAGAGCAACGCGGATTGCACCATTCGATTTCTCGTCACAAAATACGTCGGATTAGCCTCTTACTAGTAGCACTGGAACAGTTTTTCAACTTTTGCATTTTTGCCTGATCTTTTTGTTAATTGAAATCGGCTACATTGTACTCTGTACAATCGCGACTGGTCATTACTATATTCAACTTTTGACTATAAGTTATGTGTCCTTCGGTAGCCCAGAAGACCTGAAATCTTTGGGCTAAGCCCATTTAACTCACCCAGCAATTGCCTTACTTCTAAGTGCAAGACAATCTCAATGTCTTTATCTACGTGTAGAAAAACCAGACCATTTGTACATAAAAAACACAAGGTACTTGATACAGTCTGCTGTAAAAAGTACAACTAAACACTGACCCACATTTTTAAGGTGCCAAAAGATGCAGAATTGGGCCAGGCATCGGCAGCTGTTAAAAAATTGCAAATATCCCTGGTTTCCATGGAGTAAGAGCCGTTGCTGGGCACGTGATTATGACATCAATGATCAATCAATTGTCGCTACAGCCAAAAGTATTGGTCAGAGAGCAACGCGGATTGCACCATTCGATTTCTCGTCACAAAATACGTCGGATTAGCCTCTTACCAGCAGCACTGGAACAGTTTTTTCCACTTTTGCATTTTTGCTTGGTCTTTTTGTTTATTGAAATCGGCTACACTGTACTCTGTACAATCGCGACTGGTCATTACTATATTTAACTTTTGACTATAAGTTATGTGCCCTTCGGTAGCCCAGAAGACCTGAAATCTTTGGGCTAAGCCCATTTAATTCACCCAGCAATTGCCTTACTTCTAAGTGCAAGACAATCTCAATGTCTTTATCTACGTGTAGAAAAACCACACCATTTGTACGTGAAAACCACAAGGTACTTGATACAGTCTGCTGTAAAAAGTACAACTGAACACTGACCCACTTCAGTAAGGTGCCAAAAGATGCGGAATTGAGCCAGGCATCGGCAGCTGTTGAAAAATTGCAAATTTCCCTGGTTTCCATGGAGTAAGAGCCGTTGCTGGGCACGTGATTATGACATAAATGATCATTCAATTGTCACTACAGCCAAAAGTATTGGTCGGAGAGCAACGCGGATTGCACCATTCGATTTCTCGTCACAAAATACGTCGGATTAGCCTCTTACCAGCAGCACTGGAACAGTTTGTCCACTTTTGCATTTTTACCTGGTCTTTTTGTGAATTGAAATCGGCTACACTGTACTCTGTACAATCGCGACTGGTCATTACTATATTCAACTTTTGACTATAAGTTATGTGCCCTTCGGTAGCCCAGAAGACGTCAAATCTATCGGCTAAGCCCATTCAACTCACCCAGCAATTGTCTTACTTTTAAGTCCAAGACAATCTCAATGTCTTTATCTACGTGTAGAAAAACCAGACCATTTGTACATAAAAAAACACAAGGTACTTGATACAGTCTGCTGTGAAAAGTACAACTAAACACTGACCCACATTTATAAGGTGCCAAAAGATGTGGAATTGGGCCAGGCATCGGCAGCTGTTAAAAAATTGCAAATATCCCTGGTTTCCATGGAGTAAGAGCCGTTGCTGGGCACGTGATTATGACATAAATTATCATTCAATTGTCACTACAGCCAAAAGTATTGGTCGGAGAGCAACGCGGTTTGCACCATTCGATTTCTCGTCACAAAATACGTCGGATTAGCCTCTTACTAGTAGCACTGGAACAGTTTTTCCACTTTTGCATTTTGCTTCGTCTTTTTGTTAATTGAAATCGGCTAAACTGTACTCTGTACAATCGCGACTGGTCATTACTATATTCAACTTTTGACTATAAGTTATGTGCCCTTCGGTAGCCCAGAAGACGTCAAATCTTTGGGCCAAGCCCATTTAACTCACCCAGCAATTGCCTTACTTCTAAGTGCAAGACAATCTCAATGTCTTTATCTACGTGTAGAAAAACCAGACCATTTGTACGTGAAAAACACAAGGTACTTGATACAGTCTGCTGTGAAAAGTACAACTGAACACTAACCCACTTCAGTAAGGTGCCAAAAGATGCGGAATTGAGCCAGGCATCGGCAGCTGTTGAAAAATTGCAAATTTCCCTGGTTTCCATGGAGTAAAAGCCGTTGCTACGCACGTGGATTATGACATAAATGATCATTCAATTGTTGCTACAGCCAAAAGTATTGGTCGGAGAGCAACGCGGTTTGCACCATTCGATTTCTCGTCACAAAATACGTCGGATTAGCCTCTTACTAGTAGCACTGGAACAGTTTTTCCACTTTTGCATTTTTGCCTGGTGTTTTTGTTAATTGAAATCGGCTACACTGTACTCTGTACAATCGCGACTGGTCATTACTATATTCAACTTTTGACTATAAGTTATGTGCCCTTCGGTAGCCCAGAAGACGTCAAATCTATCGGCTAAGCCCATTCAACTCACCAGCAATTGTCTTACTTTTAAGTGCAAGACAATCTCAATGTCTTTATCTACGTGTAGAAAAACCAGACCATTTGTACATAAAAAACACAAGGTACTTGATACAGTCTGCTGTGAAAAGTACAACTAAACACTGACCACATTTTATAAGGT